>NC_072783.1:11426105-11618965 GCF_022539595.1 Amphiprion ocellaris | reverse complement strand
TTTTTAGAGCGACGTGCTAAGCTATGACGTTTTTTGGACCAAAGGCTATACTATGACGTTTTTTGAGTGACATGCTATAGTATGACGTCTTTTAGGCGGCATGCTATACTATGACGTTTTAGGGACGACATGCTATACTATGACGCTTTTTGAGCAACATTCTATACTATGATGTTTTTTGGACGACCTGCCAAACTATGACATTTTTTGGACGACATGCTATACTATGACATTTTTGGGACGACATGCTATACTATGACGTTTTTTGGACAACATGCTATACTATGACGTTTATAGAGCGACATGCTATACTATGACATTTTTGGGACGACATGCTATACTATGACGTTTTTGGGATGACATGCTAGACTATGACGTTGTTTGGACGACATGCTATACTATGACATTTCTAGAGCGACATGCTATACTATGACCTTTTTTGGACGACATGCTATACTATGATGTTTTTTGGACGACATGCTATACTATGACGTTTTTGTAGTGACATGCTAAACTATGACTTTTTTAGGCGACATGCTGTACTACAATGTTTTCTGGACGACGTGCTATACAATGACCTTTTTTTGGACGACATGCTATACTATGACATTTTTTGAGCGACATGCTATACGACAACGTTTTCTGGACGACATGCTATACTATGACGTTTGTTGGACGACGTGCTATACTATGACGTTTTTTAGGCGACATGCTTTACTATGATGTTTTTTAGAGCAACATGCTACACTATGACGTTTTTTGGACCAAAGGCCATATTATGTTTTTTAGAGCGACATGCTATAATATGATGTTTTTTGGACTAAAGGCTATACTATTACGTTTTCTGAGCGACATGCTGTACTATCACGTTTTTAGAGCGACATGCTATACTATGCCATTTTTTGGACCAAAGGCTATACTATGACGTTTTTAGTGACATGCTATACTATGATTTTTTTGGATTGACATGCTATTCTATGACGTTTTTTGAGCGACATGCTATACTATGACGTTTTTAGAGCGACATGCTATACTATAATGTTTTCTGGACGACATGATAAACTATGACTTTTTTTGGAAGACATGCTATACTATGACGTTTTTTGGACGACATGCTATACTATGACGGTTTTTTTGGAAGACATGCTATACTATGACGTTTTTGGGACAACATGCTATACTATGACGTTCATAGAGCGACATGCTATACTATGATGTTTTTGTAGTGACATGCTAAACTACGACTTTTTTAGGCGACATGCTATACTATGACGTTTTTAGAGCGACATGCTATACTATGATGTTTTTTAGGCGACATGCTATACTATGACGTTTATAGAGCGACATGCTATGCTATGACGTTTTTTGGACCAAAGGCTATACTATGAATTTTTTTGAGCGACATGATATACTATGACGTTTTTTGAACGACATGCTATACTATGACCTTTTTTGGATGACATGCCAAACTATGATGTTTTTTGGACGACATGCTATACTATGACGTTTATAGAGCGACATGCTATACTATGATGTTTTTTGGACGACATGCTATACTATGACGTTTATAGAGCGACATGCTATACTGTGATGTTTTTTGGACGATATGGTATACTATGATGTTTTTTGGACCAAAGGCTATACTATGATGTTTTTTGAGCGACATGCTAAACTATGACATTTTTTGGACCACATGTTATACTATAACGTTTTTTGGACAACATGCTATACTATGACATTTTTTGGGTGACATGCGATACTATGACGTTTTTAAAGTGACATGCTATACTATGACTTTTTTGAGCAACATGCTATACTATGACGTTTTTTGCACGACATGCTATACTATGATGTTTTTTGGGCGACATGCTATACTATGACGCTTTTTGGGCAACATGCTATACGATGACGTTTTTTGGACGACATGCTATGATATGACGTTTTTTGGACCAAAGGCTATACTGTGACGTTTTTATTGTGACATGCTATACTATGATGTTTTTTGGACAACATGCTATACTCTCTTTTTGGGCAACATGCTATACTATGATGTTTTTTGAATGACATGCTATACTATGACATTTTTTGGGCGACATGTTGTACTGTGCCAGTTTTTGGATGACATGCTATACTATGACGTTTTTTTGATCAAAGGCTATTCTATGATATTTTTTTGGATGACATGCTATGTTATGATGTTTTTTGGACCAAAGGCTATACTATGATGTTTTCTGAGCGACATGCTAAACTATGATGTTTTTAGAGGGACATGCTAAACTATGACTTTTTTTTGGACAACATGCTATACTACGATTTTTTTTGGGCGACATGATATACTACGACATTTTTTGGACGACCTGCTATACTGTGACGTTTTTTGGACAGCATGCTATGCTATAACATTTTTTGGACCAAAGGCTATACTATGATGGTTTTTGAGCGACATGCTAAACTATGACCTTTTTTGGACCACATGCTATACCATGACGTTTTTTGGACGACATTCTATAGTATGACATTTTTTGTACGACATGCTATACAAAGATGTTTTTTGGACGACATGTTATACTATGACGTTTTTTGCACAACATGCTATACTATGACGTTTTTTGGGTGACATGCTATACTATGACGTTTTTAAAGTGACATGCTATACTATGACTTTTTTGAGCAACATGCTATACTATGACGTTTTTTGGACGACATGCTATACCATGACGTTTTTTTGACGACATGCTATGCTATGACGTTTTTTGGACCAAAGGCTATACTATGACGTTGTCTGAGCGACATGATATACTATGATGTTTTTAGAGCGACATGCTAAACTATGACGTTTTTTTGGACAACATGCTATACTACGATTTTTTTTGGGCGACATGCTATACTATGACGTTTTTTGGACGACATGCTATGCTTTGACATTTTCTGGACCAAAGGCTACACTATGACGTTTTTTGAGCAACATGCTATCCTCTCTTTTTGGGCAACATGCTATACTAAGACGTTTTTTGGACGACATGCTATACTATGACGTTTTTTGGGCGACATGCCATACTATGATGTTTTTAGAACGACATGCTAAACCCTGACATTTTTTGGACCAAAGGCTATACTATGACGTTTTTTGAACCAAAGGCTATACTATGACGTTCTTAGAGCGACATACTATACTATGATGTTTTTTTTGCATGACTACAACGTTTTTTGGATGACATGCTAAACTACGATGTTTTTGGGACATGCTATACTATGACGTTTGTTGGGCAACACGCTATACTATAGGCTTTTTTTTTTTTTGAACTTTTATTGAACACTCCTTGACATAGTCATACACATGTAACAAATATTGATGACATAGAACATATGTTATACTGTCACATTATTCAGGAAACATCTTTAATACATCTGCAATAGCCTGATCTGAAATGTTCTCCGACCCCAAACTTGCCATCTAGCTGTACCATCAATAAATTTCTACCATTAAAAACCATTAATTCTTGTCTAGGTATGCAATTACAGATGACCATCTTTTCAAATAATTGTCCTTCCTCAGTCGTAGAACAGCAGTAATTTCCTCCATATAGTTCAGAGATCTGTCTTAGCATCCATTGTTTCAAAGTAGGTGAGTTGGGTTTAAGCCAATTAGCTGTAATTACTTTGTGAGCAACAAGCACCAAGACATTTAGCATATACATTTTATCATTTTCCCAAACATCGGGTATGTCGCCTAATATGACTTGATGGATCTTAAATGCAAATGGTACATTCAACATCTTTTTAATTTCTTTATTCACTTCTTCCCAATACTCTTTAACTTTTGGGCATTCCCAGAAAATGTGTGCAAAGTCACCCAAATGTCCACAGTTTCGCCAACAGCGGGCGCTAATGTTTTTATCAAAGCTGGCTGTAATAATTGGTGTTCTAAAATATCTCATTCTTAATTTCCAACTGAATTCTTTCCAATTTGGACTGTTTAGACGTTTGTGCCACTCCACCCATGAATGTTCCCAATCAGAATCCTTGATCATTGTATTAAGCTCTAATTCCCATTTATTTTTCACATCAAATGTATTTTCATCCTGTTCGATGCGAATAATTTTGTATAGAGAGGAGACTATCTTTTTTAAGACTTTTGTGTTTTCCACCAGATCTATCCAGTACTGTTCGAATTCTATTGGTTGCTCTCTAACTTTTTCAAGATCTTTATGCTTTTCTAGATAATGTCTAATTTGGAAAAATCTGAATAAATCACCACTAGGAAGATTAAATTCAATTTGAATCTGAGAGAAGGATTTAATATTGGTTCCACTAAACAACTGATTTATTGTTATTAGGCCATTATTTGCCCATCTATCATAGGCTTTATCCATCCTTGCAGGTAGAAAATCAGTAATGGTTGTTATTTTAGATGCTCGTGACAATGAAAGGGGCAATTTAAGTCGTTTTCTGGCTTTTTCCCAAACACTTAGTGTAAACTTAATCCACTCGTTTTGAATTTTTAATTTTTGCCGTTGTTTAGTATCCATAAAGATTAGAGCTGATATTGGTCTATCTAACACTGAGCTTTGCTCCAGCTGAAACCACTTTGTATCCGTGTCCATTCTAATCCATGTGGTCAAGGCTTTAAGCTGCGCTGCCCAATAGTAGCTCTTAAGATGTGGGAGAGCCAAGCCCCCATTCCCTTTAGGAGAGTTCAGGATTTTAAGTCGGGGTCGTTTGTTTTGCCAAATAAATTCTGATATGAGTTTTTCTATGAATTTAAAAGTGCTATTAGGCACTGGGACTGGAAGAGAGCTAAAAAGAAAAAGAAATCGTGGCAGCACATTCATTCTTATAGTTTCGATCCTGCCAGTTAGAGACAAAGGAAGTATTTTCCACCGTTGTAAATCATTCTTGACCTGAGTAAGGAGCTTGTCATAATTTTGTTTATATAACATAGATGAATTATCAGTTAAAATCACACCAAGATATCTAAAGCCAAGTTTTGACCATTTAAATTTTACTCTATCGTTCAGCTGGCTTGGCCATGACCCATTGATCATCATTGCTTCAGACTTTGCTTCATTTATTTTGTACCCAGAGATGTCACCAAATCTACTTAGACATTGCATAAGAGGAGGAATAGAGAGTAGAGGGTTTTTTATATATAGGAGTATATCATCAGCGAACAAGGATATTTTATGTTCTGAACCGCTTTGGTCTAGTATTCCCTCCACCTGTTTATTTGTCCTAATCCACTCTGCTAAGGGTTCAATACAGAGGGCAAAGAGAATAGGGGCTACGGGGCTACCCTGGCGTACCCCTCTCTTTATTTGAAAAAAATCTGAACAGTAGCCATTAACTCGAATTCTTGATACTGGATTTTTGTTTAGAGTACTAATCCAACTAATGAAAGTGGGGCTAAACCCAAATTTCTCTAAGGTGTAATTGAGGTATATCCAGTCCACCCGATCGAATGCCTTCTCGGCGTCCAGCGCGAGAAGCATTGACGGGTGGACGGAATTTTTTGCTATAGATTGAACATTTAAAGCTCTTCTTATATTGTTAGAGCCTTGTCGCCCTGCAATAAACCCAGTTTGGTCTGGTTTAATTATTTTTCCTATATAAGTTTGCATCCTATTTGCCAATATAGAGCCAAGGATTTTCACATCTGTTCCAAGCAGGCTGATTGGTCGATAAGATGCACATTCCTTTTTATCTTTTCCCTCCTTGTGTATTACTGTTATTATCGCCTCTGACCAGCTTTTTGGTGGGTCATTAGCATTCACAGCGTAATTGAAAACTTTGCACAATTTAGGGGTAAGTTCTTTTGTAAATGTTTTATATGGCTCACCACTCAATCCATCAGCGCCTGAACGTTTGTTATTTTTTAATGAACAGATAGTTGTTTCTATTTCTTTTTCTGTGATGGGTTTGGTAAGGTTTTCTGCCTCCGTTTGTGATAGTTTTGTTAAATTTAGTATTTTAAAAATGTCTTCCATATCAGTTATGTTTTGGGATGTATCTGATGTATATAGATTTTCGTAAAATTCTCGAAAGGTAGCTGCAATGTGTTTTGGGTGTGAAAATTCCTTTTTAGATGAGGGGTGTTTTACTGTAGATACAACCCGACTAGCTTGTGCTTTTCTAAGTTGGAAAGCCAAAAAACGGCTTGCACGGCTGCCCATCTCATAATATTTTTGCCCAATGAAGTGCATAGCTCCTTCTGCTTTATACGTAAGTAATTTATCAAGGGACTATAGGCTTTTTTAAATTGACATATTACTATGATGTTTTTTATTTTAGTTGTTTGTCGTTTTTTAGCAACAAATTCTAAGAATTTGAACAGTTTTAAAAATTAGTATACTTTTACTTATGCAATGAAATATTATTCTATGACATTTTTTAGACGACATATACTCTGTTTTCTTGAATAACATACTATTTTGACAATATACTGCACTATGACATTTTTTGAACCACGTATCATACATGACAATTTTAGGTAACATCCTATCATTTTGCACTTTTTGAACCACATAATAATCAGGTGGTTTTTTTTGCCAACATGCTATACTAAGAACTACAGGCCATACTATGTTATTCTTGAAAAGTATACTATACTTTGACATTTTCTGAACTACATCCTATACTATGGCGTTATACACAGAGTGCTTTGGTTACATGTTGATTTATAATCTAGATTTTTTTCTGTTTTGTTTTTTGACGGGATTACCACAGACCTGACCGTGAACACCATCGACACCCACCTGAGGGAGACGCTGTCTAAGATCTCAAGGCTGCTTGGTCATGGTCTTTCTGGTTCTGCTCCAGAACGCATTCATCAACTACGTCTTCTTTTGAAGAGGCCCTCAGATGCTGCAATCTCTGACCTTAAGGAGGAACTGCTACTTTCACTCTGTAACGAGACGGTGGTTATTTTAAAGACCCAGCTCCCGGCAGCTTTGAGTGAAAGTTTAACATCCATCAAAACGGAACTACAGACAGTTAAATCTGAGCTGTCGGTCAGTATTTCAAACATCAAGTCTGACCCGGCTGCCCTAAAGCACACTGTGGGTGAAACGGAAACTTCACTCTCCACATCACCAACAACATCGTCACACTCCAAAGCAGAGCACCTGTCTGCTGAACTTTTAAAAGTGGACTATAAATGTGAAGAATGTGAGCAGCAGCAGACTGTGAGCAGCGGAACAGATGTGATCAGAAAGAAGTCATTTTCTTTTTTATTTTCTTTCTGGTTGACTTGATGCTGTCAGATGCAGATGTTGGAGCTGATTCTGATCTTTCAGGATAAAAAAAGCTGCTTTTCCTTCACAGACTTTTCAGGAAATTATTCTCTCAGGTTTTCTCTGCTATTTATATTTTTATTATCTGATTATTTCATTACTTCATTATTGTAAAATAAAGTTTGAGGCATAAAGACTCATTTAGTTATTTTATTCCTGAAATCTTTGATGTAGCAGAACTAAACTTTCATTTTCCTTCTTGCACTTCTGATACTAGAACTAAATGTGTTTTCAACACGGATCATCTGGTTTTAATGAATCAGCAGCAACATCACAACAACAAATGAGACAATTTTCAACAGATTAATGAAACTGATGTCATTTAAAACTATCAGAGTCTGTTTTAGTGTCATATTAAAGCTGATTACTGACAACTAGAACATTATTGTTACTTTTTTAATCACATTTAAGTTTCCTGAACGTTACATTAACGTCAACCAGCCACAGTTTTATTAACTTAATGAACCACATTACAGGAACACAACACACTTCAGCTGTTGACAGGAAACAACACAAACATCGTTAGCTTGATGCTACATTTAGCTGCTAATCAGGACTGGTCAGCTAGGTCGGTTAGCGTCATTAATTCACATTAAAGCTAATATTCACTGGATGCTAACTCTCTTCTCTGATCAACACACACAAATAAACTCCACCAACTCCTGGGGTTAACTACTCACATTATATCTGACTCTGAAGTTGAACATACAGTTCATTAAAACCGGCACCGATCAGTAAATTATCATTTATTACTAGGGTTGCCACCCGTCCCTTGAAATACGGAATCGTCCTTTATTTGACAATTGATTGTTGCGTCCCGTATTGAATCAATACGGGACACAAATTGTTCCGTATTTTCATAAACGCCCCGTACATGTCTGTCACACACTCATCCAAACTGCATAAGGAACAAAATAAAACACAGGAAATACTAAGGGCAGCCAATTTAAACTTCGTAGGACCCACGTAGCGAGGACCCGATGCCAGGTCCAGCAGATCACGCTGCACCCGCGTGTTTAAAACTGTTTACACCCGAAACTCCACCACGTCCACAGAAGCAAAAATGTTTGCAAATGTACAGACGTGAGTGGGAAGAGTGGAACCCCTGGCAGTGGGTAAAAGGCAAACTGTGTTCTGTTTTGCTCATGGACTGGCTGAAGTAAGGTAGCATCAGGAGACCAACATGTAAGAAACATGAGAACAGAGAGAACCCAACCAGCAGGTCACAGTTTATCATCCCCCAGTCATCTCCTGAAGTCCATATGGTGAGAGACATCAGTTTATGTTTTTGCGGAATCCAGTATTGCTCACTGGTTGGTCATTACATTTTATTTCATTAGTATGGTTTCACTGTTTAAAATGATGCCACTTCTGTTGAGGCAGAACCTGTGATCATAAAACAATACAAAATTCTTAGTTTCATGTTAATAAAGCACTTAAAGTTTTAAGTATGGCTAAATGCTTTTTTCAAAATTAAATATATCACTCCTTAGGTGGTAGTGGCCCCAAGTTCAGTAAAGTTGGAAAGATATTCACAGATTCGGACTTCCGGCATCAATAACATTAGATATAGGTTGTCAAAACATAAACAATGCCACATTCCCATCATTGTACAGTAGAAAATGTGCTACAAGCCCAGTTTTATCAACAGTCAATCAAATCTCATTCAATTATCCTGAGATCATTCTAATGTATGTCACGTTGTTGGAGTGGCCACACTTTTAATGAAACAGCAACAAGGTCACTGTCATGGAAGCTGATGATGTCATGGAAGCTGATGATGTCACGGAAGCTGATGATGTCACAGAAGATGATGATGTCACAGAAGATGATAATGTCACTAAAGCTGATGGCATTGAATGGATTAAAGAGCCTTAATTGTGATGTCACTATTGTGACCTCATTCTGACATCATTCTGACATCATAGATATACACCTGGAAGTGTATATATAGGCCCCAAATTCGTGTCATATAACACATTTTCGGGCAGAAGACAGAAGGTAAGACAACTGCTATCTGACAGAGTGTGCACAGAGTGGGAAGACAAAGCCATGCAACGGGAGAAGAATAAACAACAGGTTCTGGAAATTGCTGCCAGAAACCAAAAAGCCTATGAGGAAAGGCTGCAGAAAATTTCTTCAAAACACCTCCAGAGACAGAAGGAGGTGGAAAAACTGGAAGTAGCTGAAGAACAAAAATGCTTCCAGTCCATAGTTGAAGAAAGGCACGGTCAGAATCGGCTGAAGATGGAACAATTAATGAGAGATCGTGAAACTGCAAAGAAAAAAGTGTTTGAACGGCTGACCTGCATACAAAGAGAACAGGCAGCAAAGATAGCTCTAGAGCATGACGTGATAGCAGCAGTCAGGGCTCAAAAAAATGCTGATGAAGAAAGATGGCAGAAAGAGCAAAAGAAGAAAAATGATGAGATGGAAAAGGCTGCTGTCGAATATAATAAATCCATGATGATCGCAAAGGAAAAAGAAAAGATAAAAGTAGAAGATCAGAAGAAGGAAGAAATAAAGACGCGCTTGGAATCATACAAAAGGGCAGCTCAGGAAAAAAAGCAACAGGTTCTGGAAATTGCTGCCAAAAAACAAAAAGCCTATGAGGAAAGGCTGCAGGAAATTTTTTCAAAACACCTTCAGAGAGAGAAGGAGGTGCAAAAACTGGAAGTAGCTGAAGAACAAAAATGCTTCCAGTCCATAATTGAACAAGGGCGCCGTCAGAATCAGCTGAAGATGGAACAATTAATGAGAGATCGTGAAACTGCAAAGAAAAAAGTGTTTGAACGGCTGACCTGCATACAAAAAGAACAGGCAGCAAAGATAGCTCTAGAGCATGACGTGATAGCAGCAGTCAGGGCTCAAAAAAATGCTGATGAAGAAAGACGGCAGAAAGAGCAAAAGAAGAAAAATGATGAGATGGAAAAGGCTGCTGTCGAATATAATAAATCCATGATGATCGCAAAGGAAAAAGAAAAGATGAACGTAGAAGAACAGAAGAAGGAAAAAATAAAGACGCGCTTGGAATCAGAGAAAAAGGCAGCTCAGGAAAAAAAGCAACAGGTTCTGGAAATTGCTGCCAAAAAACAAAAAGCCTATGAGGAAAGGCTGCAGGAAATTTCTTCAAAACACCTTCAGAGAGAGAAGGAGGTGCAAAAACTGGAAGTAGCTGAAGAACAAAAATGCTTCCAGTCCATAATTGAACAAGGGCGCCGTCAGAATCAGCTGAAGATGGAACAATTAATGAGAGATCGTGAAACTGCAAAGAACAAAGTGTTTGAACGGCTGACCTGCATACAAAGAGAACAGGCAGCAAAGATCGCTCTAGAGCATGACGTGATAGCAGCAGTCAGGGCTCAAAAAAATGCTGATGAAGAAAGACGGCAGAAAGAGCAAAAGAAGAAAAAAGCTGAGATGAAAAAGGCTGCTATCGAATATAATAAATCCACGATGATCGCAAAGGAAAAAGAAAAGATGAAAGTAGAAGATCAGAAGAAGGAAGAAATAAAGACACGCTTGGAATCAGACAAAAAGGCAGACCAGGAAAAAAAGCAACAGGTTCTGGAAATTGCTGCCAAAAAACAAAAAGCCTATGAGGAAAGGCTGCAGGAAATTTCCTTAAAACGCCTTCAGAGAGAGAAGGAGGTGCAAAAACTGGAAGTAGCTGAAGAACAAAAATGCTTCCAGTCCATAACTGAAGAAAGGCGCAGTGAGGGCAAAGGACTTAGCAGTTTTACCAGTACCAAACTGGTTCCACTGCCTCCTATTTGCAGACCATGTGCAAAAGACGGATCGAGGCGTGCACTCACTGGGGAAGTTCTGGGCCACGTTTCTACTCACCGGAGACGGCTAATAAAAAGGCGTGAAGAGTTGGAAAATGCCCACATGTGGCAACCTCTTACCATCACCAAACTGGTTCCACAGCCGCCCATTCAGAAGAAAAAACTGTAGCTGTCCTATACTCCCTTCTTTAGATTAGTGTTTACCAGTGACTGTTCACATCAAGGCCAAATCTGTGTGTTTTAAATTTAGGTTCAGTCCAAGCTCTCTGGTGCATCTTGAGTGAACAATAATAATTTACTTACTTTTATTTTTTGTATAATAATTTAAAAAATGTTACCAGAAAATAAAAAAATCTAGCTTTAATGATCAAGAGTTCATTGGTTTTATACATGTGTCACACTCAACACAACAGCTGTGATCAGCTCCAGGGCTCCACTGTGGTGTGGAGGTCCTCCTCTTTTGGACCACCAGTTCTTAGTTTAGTTATGTACTTTTTGTCCTCACAAACTGATCTGCTTCCAAATGTGCTTGCAGTCACCTGAGTTCACTTCCCACACACAACAGCTTAGTTGGGTCTGAGCTGTTGTGTGTGGAAAATCAATATTGCGTTTTGTGTTCTGATGACACTTTTCATACTTTGTCAAAAATCAGCAAAACTTTTGATGATCACAGTTATTGAGGTTCCAGAATTGAAGTTGAGGAACAAAGAAGTCTTTGTCCATTGAGGATTCCATGGAGCCTAAAGACTCCTCGTAAAGCATCAGCACACACTTCATGCAGAGTCCAGGAGTCTCAGCTCTCTGGATTTGACAAGCTTTTCCCTACTCCTTTCTTTAAGAGACCAAATATTAATCTTCCTAAGCTTTTGTAATCTTTAGGTAGAGTGCATAAATTTCTAAAAACAAGTTTTCGTTGTACAGGTTACCGAGTAGAGGTTGATTGGAAAATGACAATTTTAATAATTTAAAATGAAATCCTAAATATTTAAAAGGTGATCTTAGTATTTTTGGACGCAAGCATAAACAGGGTCATTTAAAGCTGTGTTCGAACAGTATAACATTACATAACTATAATTCTTATCTCAGCTTAATATTGATCACTTCTATGAAAACAAATACTCTCTTTGTCTTTCTAGAAAATACTTTAAAAAGTGAGCCCTATAATTATTATCAGGAAAATTCCCAAAGTCCTTCAGTTATCTTGAAAGTGGTCAGTGCTGTCTGTCCTTTGTGTGCACTTAGGAGTTTTTCAATTTTTTTTATTATTATTATTTTTACACAGCCCTGCCTCTGTAAATGGGAAAAGTGGCCTGACCTGATCCACCCAAAATACTCCAATGTGTCTGTGCACAATGGAAAAGTGTATTTGAGCACAGAACAGGTGTGAAGGTGGGGTCAGCACTTTAAAAGTAGGCCATGCCATGAAAGCACAATTACATCTACACTACCGTTCTAAAGTTTGGAGTCACTTAGAAATGTCTTTATTTTTGAAAGAAAAACTTTTTTTTCAATGAAGATAACATTAAATGAATCAGACATACAGTCTAGATATTGTTAATGTGATAAATGACTATTCTAGCTGGAAATGACTGATTTTTAATGGAATATCTACATAGAGGTACAGAGGAACATTTCCAGCAACCATCACTCCTGTGTTTTAATGGTACATTGTGTTAGCTAATGGTGTTGAAAGGCTCATTGATGATTAGAAAACCCTTGCCTGGTACGTACGTACGTACGTACATACATACATACATACATACATACAGACAGACAGACAGAAGGGGAGAAGCCAAAATGTTATATGAAATAAAGCTTTAACGATGAGGAATGAATCAAAACAAATCAAAACAATACAGTGAGACAGAAATTGTGAAGTTGCAGCTGCAACCATCAGAAGATCAATACATCAAGCTTTCACCACTGAAGAATAGAAAATCAACTTAATTACAGATAGAGGATTTTAATATTTAGACAGAGGAATTTAATAAAGAATTGATCATTTGACCAGAAATCCAGTGCACCCTGACCAAGAAGTGGAGGAGGAGAGGAAAGATGATAAAGCAGAAGCTCCACTAAACCCCATCCACAGTAACAGTTGTGGGTCTAACTTAGTCTAATGTGAAATTTCTGCATATCACTTTAACAGTTCTCCAGTAATAATGATGTTTCCACTTCAGTTGTGTTATAGCCACAGTGTTAATCACACCAGTTAATGTTGATGATGGCTATACAAGCTGTTGCTTTGCAAGTTTCTGTTCACACATCTATAGAGACTCTGTCTGGTTCACATGTTGTAGTACATATTCCTGCAGTGTAGATTACAAAAATAACCTCCCAGAATATGACCAAAGTAGTGATGAACACTACAGTTATTATATTTTAATTGCAGCACAGAGAAGCTGGATAATAAAATTCTCTCCTCTAAAGCTGAAGTGACTACAGGCCTTTCTGTCTTTTTGTGCTTGATAAACTATATATGACAGAGGAAATCTGTCCAGGGATACTTTAAAATGAACCTCTGCTGTTGATGCTGATACTGTGATGTCTGTCTTCATCTCAGGTGTCTCATGTTCACTGAGGATCTTCTGAGTGAAGCCATCAGAAGGAAAACCTTATCTGGTTGTGAAGGAGGAGACTGAATGGACGACATCCTCAGTGAACCACTTCCTGTTTAGCTTTCACTGATGGAAGCTCAGATCAACTGTTTCAGCAGTTTATTATTCTCTGTTCTTAGTATTCAGTTATCACCTTTAACTTCATCTCTGCTGTTGGAGCAGAAATACAACATAAAAAGTCCATGTTATTTATAGCAGATATGCAGCATTAAAACATCAACTCATTCAGATACAATCTTCTGCCATTTTTAAACCAGCCAGGGTGTTTGGGAAGACACAGATCACACAAATACATTGTTTTGACCAGATCGGATCCCTTTATTTCCTTTTTTAAAGAAAGAAAATATTGTCATCAGTTAACGTGGTCTGAAATGTACGGGTTAGGACGTGAATGACTGAGTTTTTATTGTTTTCTGAGTGACTAGTTTTGACAACGTGGTCTCAGTTTGTTCCGATGTATTTTAGCAAATCAAGCTAATGTTGTGCTGCGTGTTGTTCTGATGGGAGGCTGCTGAGGGTCTGAGTGTTTCTGAGAACAAACCCGAGTTCTTTTATATATATATATATATATATATATATATATATATATATATATATATATATATATATATATATATATATATATATATATATAGTCTATGCACCTACTCTGTTTGGCCCCACACTTGCTGATGACCACTTCCAGTCTCAGAAAATGAAAAAAAAAAAAAAAAAAACGGACCTTTTTTCGTTTCCGTCTCTTACTTTTTTGTTTTTCTAAATATAAAATGAAAATCAAAGCATTTTCAAAATTTAGTATATCCCTTTTTGATCATGAAAAGGAAAATACCTTGTATTTCAATTTTTGTATTTTAAAAGGAAAATCAAATAACCACTCATTTTTTTTGTTTTTCAATACCCGTTTCAGGACGGAAAATCCAATTGCCAAAATATACACGGACCGAAAACAATGATCAAAATAATAAAACAAAACATTAACAGAAAATCTGAATCAGAAAAATCAAACCCTCACCTGTCATTCAATCAATTCAATCACAATAAAGCCGCTTCACTTTAAACAATTTAAAGTGACTATGTGCTATGTTCAATGTCAGTAATACAACAGCAGTTCTTGATTCAGGTGAATGTGTTTCCAATGTTGCCAATGGGGTGTTAATCAAAGTAATTCATCCATGAAACAAGCCCATGAAACAAGTTGAAACAAGTCCTACCACACCACTGGGGAAGGGATGCAGCTGTGAGGCTTGAGGCCTGCCAATGAGTGGGTGGGTGAAGGGGTGAATCTTCTCAGAATGTTTTCAGTTCGTTCAAGGGTAGCTCGCCATCAATCCAAATTATCCATCGAAGCCTAACCAATGTTCAGCACGAATGTTTGGTTCATGTTGGTGGCATCCAAAAATCCGAAGGCATGGTTGCAGTGGTGAAGGCTTTCCTTCATGCTGTGATTTCCAGGATTCCAGGCTGTGAAAAGTGAATGGTTTTTCAGAGCTGAGTGGTGTGGAGTGATCCTGCTGTTCAAGTGACTGTTGTGTGTGACTGACTGAAGCTGGATGTGCTGCAAACAAAGGAACAGAGGTGGATTCCAGGTGGGAAAGACTGCAGGTGATTGGCTCAGGTATTGTGAGTGACAGTGAGGAGGTTCAATACTATGGAAGTGACTGATTGTGACTGATTGGCAGTTGTCTGTTCATGTTGGGGTTCCTGATGGCCAACAATGAACTATTGCAGAGTGAGTGCTACAAAATACAAAAAAAATCTTTTTTTGTGTTTCAAAAAGTGTGGCTGCATTAGACAGACACAAACAAATCTTTTTTTTTTTTAATTGTTTACAAGAAAAGCGAACAAAACTAAATTCTTGACAGCTTCAATATGTCAGTTCTCAACATGGTTGGTTTCAAAGTCAACAAATAACAGAATGTGTTCAAAATTTAAAAAAATAAACCATCTCATCATCAAATCAATATTTAGTAGTCCTGCCATTAGCACACAGCAGAGCTCTAATCCTGGCTGGCATGTTCCCCACCAGCCTTTCCCACTGTTGAGGGCTAATCTTGTCCTGTTCTTATTGAATTACTGCTTTTAAGTCTTCTAAATTTTTTGGTTTATGCTTTGAAACAGACCTTCTCATAATCCACCACAGATTTTCAATGGGGCTCATGTCCGGGGACTCTAAGACCTGGACACTGTGCTCCTGTAGCCAAGTTCTACTGGCCCTGGATGTGGCAAGGGGCATTATCTTGTTGAAACATCCAGTTTGACCTTGATGGAACAGAAGGGAGCATGTGGGTTTGGAGAATGGCACAATAGTTGGCAGAGTTCAATGTGCCATCAGACAGTGAGATGACCAACACCAGCAGCACTCATGCATCCCCAAACCATGATACTGCCTCCACCATGCTTGACAGTAGGTACTGTACATGTTGGAGATAATAGAGAGAAATACATTGGGGAATTGTGATAAAGTACACAGACACTGAGTTTCATTAAGATTCATTTAGTTTTATTTATTAAAATATTTTAAGATGACAATTGAAGCAAAATGACATTACTGCAGCTCATTAAATGCTACTTGATAACCACCAATATAATTCATGTGTCCTACACTCATATCCTTGATGACATCCCTGTTTTATGCAGCACAGAAGTGTGAAAAATAGCAGTGTAGAATTTTGGCATGGACAAGGCAGAAATGAAAAGGTGGAGATAGATAGATTCATAGATAGATGCTTATATCTAGTGTAGTGAGGATGAAAGGATGTTCATCCAGACCTCCAAACACGTAACTTTAGCACTAGCTTCCAAGTCTTTGAAAAAGGTTTACAGTGAAATTCCAGCTGTCAGCTGTTCATGGAGTCTACATGGGTACATAGAGCTTCATCTGGCAAACTGAAATATTCAAATTAAAGTGAAATGAAGCAGTGTCTTATTTTTTCATGGCTTACATTTTCATATTGGCTAGAGATATGGAGTTAGGCCATGCCTTAATAGAGGATTAAGACCAAATAAAGCGAAATACAGCAACATCTTCCTCACTTTTTCCAGACAACAGAGCTCATTAGGGTACTGGCTAGAGCAGGGGTCGACTGATTATCGGCTCGGCTGTTTATCAGATACAATCTTCTGTGGTTTTCTGATTATTGGTGTCGTTACATTTATTAGCCAATTCCAGATAAAATAAATTAATTTAAAAACGCACTACTTCTCGTCAGTTTCCTGTCTTTATCTGTAGTGATCACGTTGTGGTATTAAGCGATGTCCTGCCCACGGCACTATCTGATTGGTTACACCTGAAGAGTAACAGCCTATCAGCACTGAAAGGTAAAAGATGAAGTTGTCCGTTAATCAAATATGTAAAATAAAAATAAATAAAGGAAAATAAACACAGTTTTCTGTTGAAGTTTGAGTTATTCTACATTTTGACACCAAGATTTTATTTTTACGGAAAATGTATATCAGTTCTAAATATGGATTATCAATTGATTAGTAATAACTGGTACTGATATCAGCCCTGCAAAATCCACATCAGCCGAGCCCTAATATGTAGCCAACAGGGAAACGTCATGCCTTAATGAGACCATTTGAGCAAACATCCAAACTAACCAACCAATACCGCACTTAGCATTATAATGCACCGCCCCGTGTCCTTGAATGAACCTCTAGTTCTTGGTTTATAAAGTGAAATATTATTTACAAATGGACCGTGGTTCCTAGAAGAAGGACGTATCTGTGGAGAAAGCCCCAGCCAGTCTGAACTCATCCCTCATCATCACACAGAAGAGCCGCTGAGGCAGAGCTTTGGAGTACGGAGCTGGTCGAGGAACGCATGTTCGCAGCAGAATCTCTCGGCCTGCTGGAGGAGGGAAGTCTGCTACTTTACTGCTCCGTCCAGGCAGCTTCCTGTCAGGGCCCAAGTCCTCGTCCATCGGTGCCAGGAGGGCAGCCTAAAGGGGGAGCGGAGGGGGAAATGTGAAACCAGCAAGAAGGTGAAGTGTGAAGACTAGCATCGATGGGTAGGAGAAGATGTAGCTTAAAAAAGCTGCAGCCTGATGCACCAGTTATAGATAAAACAAAACACAAGTAGGCGAGCAACACCAAGTAACTTTCTTTTTCAATTAACGATGACATTAAAGTAAACTTCACGTTAGTCTGTCCTCAGTACTTCCTTACATGGCTGTTGCACACCAAGCCAGTGGTTCCAACTAACAACATGACTCAGAAAACAGCTCACAAATATAGCTTTAACACCACAAAGCCAGTCAAGTTTGGTTAAAAAAAAAAACAGCTTGTCATTTTAATTTACAGCAAACGTGGAAACAGCATTTGGATATTTTTTTTTATACTTTAATTTGGTCCTTTTCTTTTTCTTAGACACAAATTAAAAACACTTTTGGAGTTCTAATGTAGTGTAGCTTTAGTATTTCCAGGAGCAAGATGGAATCCAATAACATTAAAACACAGTACAGACATGTATTATATTAGTATTCTATTTGAGATTTAAAAAAATATAAAAAAAAAAAAATTCCAAATCTACCCTGATGGGATTAGACTACTCACTTAGGAATTATTAAACAAACAGGTGAACTCAGATCTTTGCTGGATTAACCTTTAAGATACGCAATGCTGCTATGACAATATTAATACTGGATTGTCCAACATGTTGATTTATGTACTTGGATGGAAACCAAAACACAGCCTAAACATCAGCATGTGGTGAATAGGATGCATTCAAGGAACTTCGAATAAATTTTACAACTTCTACGTCTTGTAAGCCGAGACAGAAAAGGGAACAACTGGAATCAGAACCCTGAAGAAAATCTTGAACTAAAAAAGATCATCTGGAGAGGCAGGATCCAGTCTCCTCAAACTTTAACATTTTATGACCAAGGTAAAAATTCTGGTAAATTATTAACATGGCAGATGAAAGAATTCAAAATGGAAAGATTCCGGATTAAATGAGGAACAACGGAAACATAGTAGATGATCCGGAAATTTAAAAAAAGAGATATTTAAAAAGCACAATAGAAAAATATGTGAGTCTCTGATTATTAGACAAACTATAAGAGGTCCAAAATAAACTGACTACCTTTACTATTCTCAGCATGTGACAGGATAAACTTGGGTGGCAATTGCTGACAGGAAATGGCAGAACAGAAAATAAACATTGAAACCATGACTTCAAATATTTCTAGAGGCATTTCATAATGTACATTTAATAACTGTAAACCCATGATTACTGCCTTGTTCATATTACCATGTCGAAAGTATGGTCCATCATGTTTTATTTTTGCAACGGAGGGTGCTTCAGTGGAGAGAGGGAGACGGGGATAGTTTAAAATAAGCCAAGTCTGATTAAACAAACTATGAACTGTTGTTTAAATGTGTTTAATATGTCTGGTATGATGTCCTAAAGAGCAGATCAGATTTCTGTACAAAGATGGGTCAAACTGTTTGAAATGATTCTTGTGAAAGCTGTCTTTCTTTGCAGGCTGGTCACTCTAAATTGGCCCACAAAACTACAAACCCGACTTCCTGTTTGTGTACTAGCTAAAACAACACAAAGACAGATTGCTTACCTACTTAGCTTAGAGGTATTGGTAAGTCTGTGTTTTAAGTTTGCACAGAGCCAGGTGAGCTGCTTTCCTGTGCTACCTTAAATCCCCCTCCAGAAATAATTAAGCTTTGTTGAGTGAAATAAGCAGTCAACTCCATGGCCAAGCATTAGAAACTGCAGTGTACCAGCAACAGCCTCAAAAACATGGATTCAGACTTCCAGGGCTTCATATGTAACAGACGTGAGGAACCAATCTGTCAGCTTGCAGGGTGGAGCTTTCTGTATCATTATTCTTCTACAGAAGTAGCTTCTTGTTCCAACATGTAAGGCTGAATTACTCCAGTATTACAACTTGCTATTTCTCCAGTGTCTGAGGCTAAGCTAACCATGTTCGAATGCAGGCCTGATTTCAGACTACAAGCACTTCTGTTGTCTTTAGACATTACCATTTGTGAACTTTGGCTTGTTTTGTTCAATGAAGAAAGGGTTTAGTTGGAAAACTGTTTGCATTTTCAAACAAACATCTTGGTCCAGCTCCTCGAAACAATACTCTTAAAACCAAATGTTGTGAGTCTAACTGGTGCAACAGGCCACACATGGAGTGATCTTTCCATGAAGGAGAAAATGGGAAACACATGGGGTGAAACAGTGTCAGGATGGTTACATGCACACTAGACTAGCTATCATGGGACATCTTGTTTCTAGTCATACTAGCAGCTTGATGATCACAGGCAACCACTGCACGTGGGGAAGTACAGGATTTTTCTCAGTAGATCGTGATGACAAACATCATGATCAACTGAATGCTTGGTTTCAACTTCAACTTGAGTTATTTCACTAGTTGAGGAAGAACCACTGTTTCTAACTACAGCAAAATTGTTGCATTTATCAGTGCAGCTACACCAACAAGAAACATGTAACATGTTCCAGCTGACATCTAGTTTAGTTACTGGTTGTTGTCATATTTTACCAATGTAATTTAGATTGGATTACCTCACACTCACTAGTAAGTTGTCAATGAGTTCTAACCAAATATTTATGCTACTGTTCAAAAGTTTGGGGTCACCCAACTCCAGCCTTTCAACTCCATTAGCTGACACAATGCAGCATTAGAACACAGGAGTGATGGTTGCTGGAAATGTTCCACTATACCCCTATGTAGATATTTCATTAAAAAATCAGCCCTTTCCAGCTAGAATAGTCATTTACCACATCAAGTGTCTAGACTTGATTTATGATTCATTTAATGTTATCTTCACTGAAAAAAATACTGCTGTTTTCAAAAATAAGGACATTTCTAAGTGACCCCAAACTTTAGAACGGTAGTGTATACCTAGTGACTACTAGATATGATGTCTCCATCATAAATAACTAGCAGAATAATTTGCTTCCTATATGACCTGTACTGTAACATTTGACCGGTTTGGAGCTCTTGAACAAGCTAACCTATTAAATGGACGCCAACATAATGTATTACATGTAGTATCACAAAGTATTATAGTGACAGACAGTAGCAGCAGCCTTCACATCTATGGACAATTTCAAATCTCTAGACAACCTAAATTTCATGTCTTGAGAGAGAATCAGCGCAATCAGAGAAAATTAACACGAGCAAAAACATCAAAACTCTACAGACAGAGTAAAGTACCAGTTCTTGATGGAATTATCCTTTGATCCATTCAGATCCCGTCCAGTCTTTGAATCACATGGGACTGGGCCGTTTTTCTGGCCTTTAATTTATGTGTATTGGAAAGGACAACTATCTAACTTTCCATTTGGGACTAAAAATGAAGTTTTAATATGTAAATTGTATGTTATATAATGGACGACAAAGCATTTATTAACCTGCTGCTTATCTTTGTATGTGAAATGAGTCAAAAATGTGGCTTTATAGATAGTGATCAGAAACCCCTATAAGGTGGTCATGACCAAGGTCAGAGTTATGAAGGTAAAACCCAGCGTGCAATAAATAAATAAAAACTAAAAGCTTCTATGTGCTTCTTGAATAATTATATCTGGTAGGTATGTACTGGTCAGGAGTACAGAGACACAAAGTAGATAACTGGAACTACAGGAAATTAAGACAGCTTTCTCTATGTGCAACACGGGGCAACACGACTACAGCTAGCACATGTAGAACAGCTTGATATGCAAACCTCCATGTCACCAAATACACCCTGATTCAAAGCAGGTCACATCAGAGAAATGTGAGAGAAAATGAAGATAAAATATGGGCACTCTGTTAAAGTTTGTTAGAAAGAGAAATCTGCGATATTAAGTGGCTGCATGTGAAAATGAATCGAAGCTATTTGTGTTTTATATAGTCAAGATCTGCACACATTTGCATGTGCTCTACATATATTTGTATATTCAACAAACAGGAGCAGTAATACAAAATGACTTCATGTAATGCTTTTATACTGTCAATGCACAACTAGTATCATCAAAGTTGTTTCAGCATTGCACCTCTACATCCAGTTGACACAGAGCAATATTTAGCATGAGTTTTGCGTATTTGTGTCCATCTGTTCAATCTCTCCTTTCAGCTTGGGTTTGGTCTGCATACACTACTATTCAAAAGTTTGGGGTCAAACAGTCAATTTCATGTTTTCCATGAAAACTCACTCGTTTATTCATGTGCTGACATAACTGCACAACGGTTTTCTAATCATCAATTAGCCTTTCAACACCATTAGCTAACACAATGTAGCATCAGAACACAGGAGTGATGGTTGCTGGAAATGTTCCTCTGTACCCCTATGGAGATATTCCATTAAAAATCAGCCATTTCCAGCTATAAAAGTCATTTACCACAATGTCTAGAATGAATTTATGATTCATTTATTGCTATCTTCATTAAAAAAAAACTGCTTTTCTTGAAAAAATAAGAACATTTCAAGTCATTCAAGTGACCCCAAACTTTTGAATGGTAGTGTAAGTCCATTTATTCTCCATATTTTCCAGCTGGTTCTTCACATTGGGTTTCAGGATACAGCTTTTTCACTGAACAGATGCCTGCTGCTCAAAGTGGAGTTTACAAGCTAAAATAAGTAAAAATAAGATCGTACAGTAAAAGATGCTAAAATGCTCCGTAGAGCTGAGTGGAACTGAGGAGTTGCACATTATGCTTAGTGGGTTCATCAGCTTACAGACAGAAATCGCAACAGACAGACACACAATACCTGTGTGTGTGTGTGTGTGTGTGTGTGTGTGTGTGTGTGTGTGTGTGTGTGTGTGTGTGTGTGTGTGTGTGTGTGTGTGTGTGTGTATTTGACATTGCAGTGTCACTACAGGGCTGGGAGGTGGCTGGGAGGGAGAGTCTTATTGCTCATGGTTACCTCATCACTGGTGAAGTCAGCCAACTTGATTCAAGCAGCAGGGAGAAAAACAACACAAAATGTACAACTTAAAAGAAAAAGCACATAATTGCATCAAGAGCGTTTGATATCCTGTTATGCTAAGGAAGAGCATATGATACTGATAATAGCGATACTGAATAAAATCAGTAGCTGATACCTGATTTATATAAAGAGTCAGTATGATGCTGATACTATTTGGTGCATTGGATACAGCAACTTCATGTATTTCACTTTGTACTTCAAGTTGCCTGCAAGACACCATATACACGTAGCAACATGTTGCTCCAGAAGGAGTAACATTCTAGATGAGGTCTGTCTTATAATTCCAATGTAAATCTCTGTCTCTGTGACTGTCAAGGCTGTTGGGACACTAAACCAGAGGTAACAGGCGTTGGTAAACAATGTCACAAAAATAGGAGGGAGAGTGACCGGGACTTCCTACCCTCTGAGAGTTGATAAACAGTCTGTGGATGATGCTGCCGGCTGGGCCTTGGCCAGCTCCAATCACTGCCACCTCTGGCTCTTCCAGCAGGGAGCTCACAAACCTGGAGGAAAACATTCACCAAGTGCCATACTTTCAATCAAGTTTAGGGACATATGTCCACACACACAAACTAAGACAGTGGAGGTGAAATTAAAAAACATTACCGAGCTTACAAAGCTAAGCTAATAAAACGGCCCCAGTCAAAAGTTTGGGTACACCTACTCATAAAAGGTTTTTTTCATTACTTATACTATTTTTAAATTGAAAAAATGAAGAAAAAAAACCCCAAAATAATAGGTACGTCCAAACTTTTGATTGAAAAAGTAAACAGACAACAGTGTTTTTGCTCAAACTGTGTAACCTTTTGCTAAAAACGGCTTGTTTTGTTGACTGAAATGCGACTTACTTCTCCAGCTCATCTGTGTCCTCTCCCTTTTCATCCTCACTTACAGAAAACTTGGCCTTGAGTGACCGAGCTCGGGTGATGGCAATCTCCATAACCATCAGCTGGTTAATGAAATCCTGCACAGAGAGAAAGATCCCACATATGTAGGCTGTCAGAACTGCAGGAATGTGCTTTAACGAACACTTTAACAACTAGAAAAGAACTCAGAGAGCAGTATTCTCCCAAGGCTGTTCATTCGCCCGTATGGCATTGTCAGAAATGCAACATTTTTGTTTTTTTGGAAATGCAACATTTCTTTATGAGTTATTGATGATCAGAAATCACGGCAATATAGAATGTGGTCATTTAATATAGATGTACCCACAAACAAAATGACCTTGCACTGAGTACAGGCCTGTTATGCATGTGTACGTTATGTACGGATACCAAATCGTGTGAGCTAAATATGTTGCGGGCGGCGGGAATTGACGGGACTCGGAAACATCCACACAGTTGAATCAATTTTTCCTTGTATCATTTCCGATGGATAAGTCATGGTAAGTCCACAGCAGTTGATTTGTAGTAGGATCGCAATCATGTGATGGTTAGCAGGCAGCAGTTGCAGTGACGCTGTGCTGCTATCTCACAATGACACAGAAATCTTTAACAAACCCATGGATCCAGACTATAAGCCACATCACTGCTAAAATCTAATCACTTGGTCCTTGTGTCATTTCTGACCTTCCCTGAAAATTTCATCCAAATTCATTAGTCTGTTTTTGAGCAATGAGGCAGACAGACAGACAGACAGACAGACAGACAGACAGACAGACAGACAGACAGACAGACAGACAGACAGACCAATGCCAAATTGGTGTGTAAATGGTGTTCCTTGGTGGAGTAACCAGAGCAGAGTTAATTCAGACCAGGGCTCTTAAGAGATCAATTATGATATCTGTCAATCTATATATTTCCACATTTATATCATCAATTAATTTAAATGCTATCAAAACTGACTTCTAGAGATTGTAATGAATTGAAATGTTGTAAAAGGTTTTGAGAAACAGTTGGGTCCAAAAGTCTGAGACCACATCAAAGATTTTCCTGTGAAAATTTTAACACAGTTGTCACTGACCTCTAACTTCTTGTAGTCCCGGTTTGGGGGGTGAAGCAGCTTGCTGGCTTGAGATATAGTCTGCTGAATGTTTTTTTTGACTGATGGAATGTCTTCTACTGACTCTGTTAGAGAGGGACAGACAGAGCAGAGGAGAAAACGATGTCAAAGGTTGCAAGATAAACAGAAAGAAAGTGACCAGTTCAAGCCATGAGGAAGGGCGGACATGGAAAAATGAGTTATGTGTTGAGAATTACTCATAATATATTAGAGGTAGACCGATATATCGGCCGGCCGATATTTTGGGCTGATATATGGACTTCTTTCAAAATCGGCCATCGGCCGATATTTACAAATAAAAAGCCGATTTGTGATCAGGCACCCGTACGGGCAGCTGCCGCAACCGCTTTTCCCTTAGAAGGACCTCCGGCACTCAGAGAGCGGAGCATGAGCGGAGCGAGTGAGCCAGGCAACAACAAGCCTAACCCTAACCACTTTCAGGTTACTTTTTAATTGTATTTTTTGTAAACTTTAAGTATTTTTTTATGTTATTGTACTTTTTCACTTTCTGTGTTCAATAAATGTTAGAGTTCTACTAGTGTATTTAATTTGTAATATATACATGTATATACTTTTAGTGTTTAAATTGCCTTTTGTAATCGATGTGCTTTCAAAAAAAAAGGATATCGGCCTTAAAAATCGGCTTCTACAATCGGCTTTAGATATCGGCCATCGGCGGAAAATTTTTTAAAAAATCGGTATCGGCATCGGCCGTTGAAAATCCCATATCGGTCGACCTCTATAATATATGGTATGTTCATTTGATTTTAAGATGGACGTTTTGTAGTTTTTGCATATCAGCTCTATTTAGAGTTGCTCCCAACCACCAGAAAAATAAGGTACTGTTTGATGTCATAAGTTTTTGACCAAACAAAGATGACTCACCTTCCTCCTTCAACTTCAGAATAGCAGCGTGGATCATACAGGGCAGGAGGTGGCAGGCCACATCTGCAGGTTTCTGCATTGCCAAATAGTGTAGAACCTAAAAAGACAATCAAATCCCAGGTTTAACTTTGCCCATTTACGTGGCTTTCGTTTTAAATTGAGGGAAAACATTGGTACTGGTACCTTGAATTTCTGAATTTTGCAGTGACATACAAAACATGTTCATGATGCATTTTTTTGTATAATACTTGCTGGTATGTAATGCAATGTGCGAGGTACCAGTACCAATGTTTTCACAAAGGGACTGCACAGTGGATCGGTGGCTTGCACCGTCACCTTACAGCTAGAAGATCCCCGGTTCGCATCTCGGCCAGGGTCTGGGATATTTCGGCATAGAGTTTACATGTTCTCCCTGTGCATGTGTGGGTTTTCTCCAGGTTCTCCGGCTTCCTCCCACAGTCCAAAACATGCTGAGGTTAATTGGTAACTCTAAATTGTCCCTAGGTGTGAATCCAAGTGTGACTGTTTGTCTCTATGTGTAGCCCTGTGATAGATTGGTGACCTGTCTGGGTGTCCCCTGCCTTCGCTTTAAGTCAGCTGGGATAGACTCCAGCGCCACCACGACCCTAATTCGGATTAAGCGGTGTATAGATAATGGATGGATGTGTGGATGGATGGATGATTTACAAGGCAAATGTGGCTCATCTGGTTCATGTAGGACAAAATGTGCAGAAATGTATTGTTAAAAGAAGATATTTTTACCGTTCAAACAGCCCCTCTTAGAGGGAACACTGGCCAGTGCCCTCAAGGTGTGTTCAAACATGTGATTTAAAGCATTCCTTTTTCCATCTGCCAGTCCTGAAAAGCATTTGGCTTACGATGTACATAGCAAAAGTAGTTTTTCTCTATCAAACATCCGTTCAGTCATTCTCCACTCCCTGTCATCACATACACTGTGTTTAATGCAACTGGACTCTCATGTACATGTTTTTCTGTTGTAAGATGCCAGAGGTACAGGGTGTCCCAAAAGTCTGAACACATAGGAAATCTCCTTAAATATATATATATTTTTTTTGCCTCCACAGATTAATTATGGCTTTGTGGAAAGAAGAAAGAGTTGATCTGGTACTTCTCAGTGGACATGAAGGATGGACATATCGAAAGATAGCAGATGAATTTAATCTTTCAATTTAATCTGTGGAGGCAAAAAAAATTTAGTTAATGAGATTTCCTGTGTGTCAGGACTTTAGGGACACCCTGTAGAGTAATATTTGATCACGGCTCATAAATACTACTTTAAAGAGAAGTCATTATCAAGTTGGAGCACTAGCAATGACAAAATCATTATTTTATAAGCAGCATTTTTGTTTTTAATTAACAAAAGTTCCAGTTAATGGCAGCACATCCTCTGTGTTGACATCTCAATTGAGTGAACACAAAGAAAGCTAGAAGCTCTCTCTGCCCCACCTCCTAGCGGCTTTCCAGCCCTTTCGGTTCAGACAGAGATTTTCTATGTCAGCTGCATGTGTTTAACTATGCTTGAAATTACCTTTTCTGCCTCCTTAGTGTCATCAAAAAGTCTTCTCTGGCGGCGTGCAGGTGTAACCCTCGCTGTCTCCCAAGCCTCCACCCACATGTTGCCTGGGATCTTCATCCTGGGACTAAGCTCGCCTTTCACCACTGTGTTACCTTTCTCATCCACCACCTCCTCCTCCACGTAATCCCTGGGAGAGTACCAGCGCACAAAGTCCTCCAGAACACAGCCTGGGTTGGCTGCCTGTTGACAGATGAAAAAAAAAGTATTTAATGTACTATTCACACGAGATTAGTATTACCTGGGATCTCCCCACGTCTGTGTTTCTTGCAGTGCATTCGCACGGGACAAGCAAAGTCTGTATTTTACTCGAATTTACTGACATTAAAGTCTGGGTATGATGTCAAATCTGTGCATGTCGCAACATCCGCTTTTGTCACGTCCATGTGCAAAAAGCCTATGTTGTAACAACACTATTGTTAGGGTCTTGTTAGATTTGGGCACAAAAACCACTTGGTTAGGTTTATGGGAAGCTTGTGTTTCGGGTTAAAATGATCACTTTTTATGTGGCATGTAGTCGCCATGGCAACAGTAAATATGTCAAAGCAGCAACGTGACTTGAGAAAAGCGGGCAGCGTTGTCGGGATAACGGGCCGACAGGGCATTTGTATTACGCCTGTTGAAAGATATGCTTATCGCACGTTGCTACGCATGTCATCCATCTCAGTATCTTCCCAAATTTTCCTTTTCTTGTTGATTTCATTTTGCCGTCTCTGTGAAAGGTCCATGCACCTGTTGTGCATCAGCTATTCCTGCATTTGCTCCTAAAATGCTGTCAATAATTTCCACCGCAGCCTCCATAATTAAACCAGGAAAGAGTTTGAAAAAGGCGCACAATACAAAAATAAAAAAACAACAACAAAAACATCCTCCAATAACTGAGATGCAGATTCACGCAGGACGTCTGTGTTTGACGAAATATGGTAGGTAACTTGCGGGGGAATTTTTACTTTACCAATTACCGACATGTCGCATTCGCACGGGATTAAAATCACTGACATCCTCCGCAATCATTACAAATCACCATTGGTCCTGAGGTAATACTAATCCCGTGCCAATAGGGCTTAAGAGAGGGAACATGCTTACAAACAAAAACAGAAAGGCGAAGCTGAAACGAAATTTTTTTCTGG
Source organism: Amphiprion ocellaris (assembly GCF_022539595.1). Lineage (NCBI taxonomy): Eukaryota > Metazoa > Chordata > Actinopteri > Pomacentridae > Amphiprion > Amphiprion ocellaris. The sequence continues at coordinate 11,590,708 of NC_072783.1, read as the reverse complement.
TGATAATGAAGTGAGTCACTGACTACATTGAACTAAACAGGTGTTTAGCAAACAGTGTGAAGTTGGATGACAGATGTCTAATAAATGAGTCCAACATGGACCAAACTTGCACCAAGAAGCCCAAACTTCTTTGTGTGTCTGAAAGAGGTATTCACCATGACTTTATTCCATTAGTTTTTATAAATTTTGGTTTGGTTTCTGTGATCTGTCTAATCTGTTTTCTGAATTTTCTAGGTGGCAAACAGTTGGATGTATTCCATAAATCAGTTATAGATTGTACAGCATTACTACAAGGGACAGACTTAAAATGTCTATTTGTCCAAGAAGCAGCAGGGAGGGTTTTTCAACACTGGTTAAAGTCTAAATCAATGTTACAACCAATGGACAACTTGTTGTAAGGAGTTCTACTGTAAAAATAACTTCACTGTGCAGGACACAAGTGGACGGTAGATGTGTGTGTCGTCTGTCTCACCTTAAAGGACTCCATGTCGGAGAGCAGACATGCGCTCTGCATCCGAGCCCGGAGGTGGGTGCCTTCAGCTGACGTGCCCAGCTTTGCCAGCACCTCTGACTGCTCCTCCAACAGATCCTCTGTCATTGGAGCAGGCTCCTGGAGGTAAAACGTGCACATTACAGTGTGTGCATTTACTCACTAATAACATTTTAGAGGTGGCTCAGTCAGTCTCGGCTGAGCTGCAGCAGAGGCAATGCTGTCCAAAAAATGCTGTTATTTCAGGAGATACCGCTTCACCTGTTGAACATAAACTGCTGAAACCTCATATTAGACACATTTACTGACTTCATGAAACATCCTTTGCAGTGTCTGAGCAGTCACTGAAACCTTGAGCATTTCTACAGACAACCCCTGTGCTGGATCAGAAACACTTACCACTTTCTTTTTCAACACAAGGGTGTGTAAATAGCGAACTGTGTGTGGTACCACTTTGGAGGATGGTTCCTGCTCCTTCTACTGTTGTAGTATGTCTCTTCAGTCACCTCCATCTTCTACAGCTGTGTCTCAGCTTATATTTAGTTGTTAGTTGAAATCTGGTTTCATACTTGTTCCTTACAAGGTGGATCTATGTTGTGTTAGAAACAACCCAGATCAGAACTGAGAAAAATGTGGTGTTCATGGGTTCTTTTTCAACTATGCAATTATCCATCAATGCGTAACTGTTGCACAAGTGATCACAAGTGTACTCATTTAGGTTGTACTTTGGGAACTGTGTTGCTATTGTAGTGTAACCCTAAGTTGTCTGCTGTTAAATATACAGGGTGTCCCTAAAATGTGGACACATAGAAAATCTCATTAACTATAATGCTTTTTTGCCTCCACAGATTAAATATGGCTTTGTAGGAAGGAGAAAGAATTGAACTGGTACTTCTTAGTGGATGTGAAGGATGGACACATCGAAAGATAGCAGATGAATTTAATGCATGTCATTCAAGGAGGATTCTACTTGGCTTTTCCACAGTGGTGAAGGTGGTTAAAAAGTTTAAAGAAACAAGCAGTGTCATGGACAAACCCCATCCTGGATGACCAAATATATCAGCTGAAAGTAAAGAACTGGTCATGGCTAAAATTCATGCTCGACCCAAAAAATCACCTCCCTAAGCCCAACCCTATCTTTCAATATGTCCATCCTTCAAGCCCACTGAGAAGAAGCCACATTTAATCTGTGGAGACAATAAAAATTATAGTTAATAAGAAATAGGGCTGTCAACTGTGTACCAACCTCTCTTCTGCACAACACAACTGATGGTCCAACCCCATTAAGAAGGCAAGAAATTCCACAGATGAACCTTGACAAGGCTCACCTGTGAAGTTAAAACCATTTCCAGTGACTACCTCATGAAGCTCATCCAGGGAATGCCAAGAGTGTGCAAAGCTGTGATCAAAGCAAAGGATGGCTATTTGGAAGAATCTAAAATGTAATACACGTTTTGACTTATTTCACACTTTTTTGTTTACTAAATAATTTCATGTGTTCATTCATAGTTCTGATGCCTTCGCTGAGAATCTACAATGTAAATAGTCATGAAAATGAAGAAAAAACATTAAATGAGAAGGTGTGTCCAAACATTTGACTGGTAGTGTATGTGTCCAGACTTTAGGGACACCCTGGATATAAAGTCAAAGATTATTGTACAACTGTGTATTATTTGTATTTAACATTTTGTGATCTTGCACAGGTGTGAACCCACTTTTGATACAGGGTATTCTGAGGACCCAAAACATATTTAATTAATAATAACTAACTTCACTCCAGTGATCAAAAGCAAAACATAAAAATAGATAAATAATAATAATAATAAACTCCTGTTACAAAAAGGTCCCCTGCATGCTTTTATCAACACGTTCCTGTTATAATGCGAGTGATGCCGTGTCGCTATCTCAGGATGAGAAAGAAATCTTTAACAAATCCATGGATCCAGACTATAAGCCGCATCACTGCCAAAATCTAATCACTTGGTCCTTGTGTCATTTTTGGCCTTCCCTGAAAATTTCATCCAAATAGGTTATTTCGTTTGTGAGTAATGTTGCTAACAGACAGACAGAGAGACAGACAGACAGACGCCGATCGCCACATAACTCCGCTGTCTTCATTGGCGGAGTAATAATAATATGTGTTTATTTCAGATCTATGTGCATTTGAGTGAGCGAGCTGACCTGTGTGACAGGAACATAGAGAGGCTCTGTAGAGTTGAGCAGTGTCATGTTGTTGTAGGGGTGCAGTCTGCCCTCCGCTTTGCTCTTACTGACATCCTTTCCTCCATCAGTTTGCGGAGCCTCGATCTCTCCTTGGTCACTGAGGCACTCAAAGAACTCATCCTCGCTGTCGCTCCATGAGTCCCAGGATTTTCCTTGAGATGTGGTCGTAGATGCTGCAGACTCTGGAGCTTGGCGGCTGTTCTGGGAGCCTCCAGACACTCTACGTTCTCTGTCTTTGCTGCTATCCAGTGTCTTGCGAACTTCGTCTCTGGCCCTCTTCCTCTCTATGCAGCAGTTCAGCATCTATGCAGAAAACAAAACAACCTTTGAAGACATGAGAATCTTAACCTCACTGTTAAAGTGATCACTAGTTGTCTGTCACTTGCATTTGTTCCTTACAACGTTATTCACAGTCGTCACTACCAGTATGAAAAGCACAATTTGGAATGGTGCAATTGCTAACAAGAAAAGCACTCAGAGAGTGCAGTACTCCACTAAGGCTGCTCAGTTGATGTATCATTTCCGATGGATGAAATCTTTAGTAAAAAATGACCTTGTGCTGAACACAGGCATGTGATATGCATGTGTACGTTATGTATTTATACCGAATCACACACAGGAAGTGTTTATCTAAGAAGTGGTTTCTTGACATGACGAAGATGCTGCCGAGAAGTCTGAAAATTCACGTGAAGATGAAAGAAAATGGTTCCACGCTGTTGCTGTCTAGCAAAGGATGTGTATAAACTTAGAAGCGCCTAGCTGGGATGGAGACAAGCTCTTACGGTGTTTCCTGAAGAAAGGAGTGAAGGACAGAAAGGTGAATTTGTGTTCAAAATAAGGCTGACGGCTGAATGTAAATAAAGGCTTTGTGAAACATCAGGAGCTTCACCATTGTCTGGCTGGGGTTTGCTACATTGCATGACCTAAATATGTAGCGGGCGGCAGGAATTGATGGGACTCAGAAGCATCCCACAGTTTAATCATTTGTTCCTTGTATGATTTCTGATGGATAAATCAGTCATTTTGTAGTAGGATCACAGTCATGTGATCGTCAGCAGGTAACTGACACAGTGTTCCCATCATGGTTACAGCGACCTCATGCCGGCTGCTATATCTGGCAATGGGAAATCCTTAACAAAGCCGTGGATCCAGACTTTAAGCTGCATCACTGTGAAAATGTAATCACTTGGTCCTTTTGTCATTTCTGACTTTCCCTGAAAATTTCATCCAAATCTGTTAGTCCGTTTTTGAGTAATGTTTCACATAGACAGACAGATTCAGAGACAAATGTATGCTGATCGTCACATAACTCCACCATTCCTTGGTGGAGTAAAAAGCAGTCGATGGATATTTATGTATTAGTTGATTCATTTGTCATGGATCAGAAGTTGAACAATTTGAATGGAAGACAGATTAATTTTCTTAAAGTAGATGCAGGAGAAATGTATTGCAGGGATCGTATTATTTGTTATTGGAATCATCAGTTAATCTACTACTCATGTCTTTGGACTGTGCTGCTCAGTGTGAAAGAAAAATTACTATTTCCACCTTTCTAAGGTGTTAGCTGACGTTATTCCAAATTATCTTCTGAAAGGCAGATGCTGTAGGAGGAAGATATGCCAGGACTCTCTGCTCTTATCAAGATTACATATTGTTTATTCTGACGTGACGAGGAAGACGAGTTGTCTCCATATTGGTCTGTAATCTAAATGTGACCTTCTCCCAACCACATATAAACCCAAAGATCAGAGAGAATCCTCAGAACTGATGTTGGCATTGCTTGCATGTACTGCTGCTCTGTCAGTGTCACTTCTCCTGACATCAGTAAACCAAAGTCATCGGAGTCTCCAGTGTGTCTGTGTCTGCCTCCTCATCCTCTCTCGACCTCACTGAACTTCCAAAACATTCAGGACAAGATTCAGCAGCCCACCTGCATCTGATCGATACAGGCCACTACTTTGACGACAGGAATAGTCACATTCTGGGCAGAGGAGACCTTGAGAAGGTTTGAGAGAGGAGTAAAGCCATCTCTAAACAGAGGAGGGGCTTTATGACACTCCTTATCAAGCATCTATAATACAGTAATAAGGTCCACCCCAGAAAGTTTCGCCATCATTAACATCTTGAGTCACTCCTGACACAGCAGATTGACATCCATTGTTGTGTAAACTGGAAGCTCCACAACCACTACCTGGCTTCACAACCTTTCACACCAACCTCCATCTGCTTTGTACTAAAGCTCCTAGAATTACCATGACCTGGATGACTGAGAATCTGTACAAACAAGAGTGAGATAATCTATATTTATATGCACAACTTTACTTTAAGTAGATGTGTCAGAGGTATTACAGATTAGTTGATGAATTTCGACAGACTGCTTCTTTTTTCTGCCTTGAGTACGACTGTTTTTCTTTTCGTGCTATTTCCCTGTTAAAAAGAACCGTAACCCCTGATGTATCTACCTCTTGTATTTTAAAATCATTTGATTTCTTGTTGCACTGTGTGTTTGTATGAATGTCTACCTGAAGCTTCTGATGCAAAAGACAACAGCGAAGATCAGGAGGTCCACCAGCCAATCTGCAGATTAGAAAGCACAGTTAAGATGGAGATGAGGGAACATGACTGGATTAATAGAGCAAAGATACACATCAACTACTCCTTGAAGGACTTAAGGAGTCTTTGAAGTACAAAAGCACTGCAAACATCATAGTGCATATAGTTTGAATCACAGATATGTTTAGACAAGATTTTTTGCATTTCCTTAGGTTTTGTTTGTGTACTCAAAATAGACGATGATGTGTAAAGTAGACATGAGCCCAGAGGATCAAGCTGTGAGAAGAGTGTGAAGAGCTTTAGTCAGGATTTAGAGCATATCATAGTACAGAAACAGCACGGTGAAAGTCTCCAATCATCTTCTAACAGCCTCAGACAGTGAACTGGTTTCTATACTTATTCTGCTGGATCTCAGGGCTGGAACATGGACGGAACTGCACTAAACTGGTTCATGTCATATTTATCAGACAAATTCCAGTGTGTTCATGTTAATGATGATTCTTCAACCCACACCGGAGTTAGTTGTGGAGTTCCACACGGTTCTGTGTTAGGACTAATGTTATTAACTTTGTACATGCTCCCTTTTGATAATACTATTAGGAAACACTGCAGAATTATCCATCATTATGCAGATGACACCCTGTTATATTTATGTATAAAGCCAAATTAATTGTTCAGTTAGTCAGATTCTGGGCATAGGGACATAAATGCCTGGATGACTTTTAATTTTCTTCTCTGAAATTAAGAAAAACTTTTTTTAATTATTGTATTTGGCCCTAGACACCTCAGGAACACACCATCTAACCAGATAGTTACTCGAGATGACATCACCTTAGCCTCCAGTTCTACCGTAATGAACCTTGGAGTTATTTTTGATCAGAATATGTCCTTCAACATGCATACACGACAAGTTTAACAAGTTCTACATAATTTGTAAAAATCACGAACATCTCATCGCAGAGTGATGTTGAAGAACTAGTCCTAGTCTGCTTTTGTAACCTCTGGACCGGACTACTGCAATTCCTTATTATCAGGATGTTAAAATAATTCTCTTAAACACTTCCAGCTGATACAAAATGCTACTGCCAGAGTTCTAACTCAGCTGTTCAGGACCACCTGGGGCCATCCCTGTAGCTAGGTCTGGTGCTGAGTAGAAATACTTTCATCTCTTTGAGGAAGTTTCTATCTAAGAGGCATTTGTGGCTGAATGCTGGGCATCACAACACACCTTTGTAACGTTTTATAGACTGGATATCACAGCCTCAGTATTTCTCTTCTCTTCAGCCACAAAATCAGATTTGTTGGGTTATCTGATTAAAATTTGTAAGGTCTTCACCCTTCTACGTGACATGCTTTGAGATGACATGCTATGAATTGGCGCTATATAAATTGAACTGAACTGCACTGAATAGAATGTTCAACCATGTGTATGATGCTAAGCATATACCATTTAAATTCAGAGCAGTACAAGTGTGTGTTACACGTACCCATAAATGAGGTAGTTGTTTTCCAAGCGATAGCGCAACTCCAGGACAAACTCCTGCCAGAGGTGGGCAACAGCTCTAGGCCCACCATAGTTGTAGTTGACCAGACACACACATAAAGCCAGCCGGTAGGTCAGACTGTCACTGGGTGCTGACTTCAGCTGGAGGAAAAGATTCTAGAATGAGGGGACAGAAAGTGGAGAAAATGATAGACATGTCATCAATCGAATATCAGCCCATGGAAAAGTTCATGTACTGTTTTATATTTAACTTTCATCCTTGACTCTAAAAAAACAAAACAGACCACAGGAGACTTTGATTTCACCAGACTGTAATCCTGTCAAACTGTCACATTGTGTAAGTGATAAAATTGCAAACATACATAATCTGAGTTTTTATCTTGCTCAGTTGTCTCGCTGGAGTTTGGTTGCGCAGTTTTGCTCTTGATATTCTCTGATGACTTCTCCACAGCAGCATCTGGGAAAAGATACTGAAAGAAAACAACACAAACATAAATTAAATTATATATTTTACAAAATAAATCATCCATCAGAGTCAGATTTTCCTGCCTGTCCCAAGTGATAAATAATGGTTTAGTCCAGCCTAGTCTGACTCACTGGATGTAGATTGCAAGTATAAACCTGCTACTGGTAATGCAAATTAACAATTAAAAAAAAAATGTACCGGGTTCGAACTGGAAAATCAACCAATGCAGCATTTGTACTTGGAGCCAGGTTTCTGTAAAGATCAAGACACAGCAGTCTCTCAGTGCCTACTGTCTGAGTGGTGTAGTGCAATACTTTATGGGTTCAATTTACTAAAAATAAAGATGATATAATTTTAGCAAATGCTATTAATCTTAAAAATAGAGTCAAAACATGTATGAAATCCATAATAATGAAGGTTCTAGTGATCATTGATGTTTTGATGGTATTGTGTGTGTGTGTCTGTGGGGACACATACGCAATATCATAAAGTAAAACATGCATTTTTAGTGTAAAGAAAAAATCACATGCTTTGCAGAAGAGTGAACTGTGGAGAACTCAAAATATAATGGAGTATACTTAAGGCAATATAACTGTTGAAAATGTATAAGAAACTTAACAATACATAATGGTGTAAAATGCATGGAATCTGTCTCAAAAAAATAGGGTAGACTCTGAACATGTCTGGTCATGTTCTCTGTAAAACATGACCTAATGATAACCTAACATCCTCTGTAGGGTGTGATCTAGTGGTGAAATATGATAACCTGATGTCAAGATCTGACCAATAGATTTAGAAAAGTATAACGGTGTCAAAACTGTAGGTGTGGAAAAATGAGCAACTCTCACAGTATAAAAGATGATGCACAGCTCAGTATCACTAGTTTTTCTTGGGGGTGCTAATCACTACTAAGAACTACTCCTGGATTTTCTGTCGACAATAAATCCCGCTGCCTCTGAAAGCTGATTTCTCCTGGTGATTCTTTGAAGATCTTTAAAGAAGCTTTTCAGATATTTGAACACGGTCAAGTCTTAGACTCTGGCCCATGAATTGGGACTTCCAATTCAGTGGCTGCAAACGTAGACAATCCAATCTAGTCTGAGACTGAACAGTCAGTCTGCTGCAATTGCTTGCCACAATTAGGATTGGAAACCCCAGTGCCCCAAAGCACTGTCCTCACTCAGAATTTCTTCAGCTGCTGCCTTAAATTGACACCTGACACAGATCATCACAGCACTGATTCAGTCATACTGTTGGTTTTGAGACCACCTGACATACAAAGTGACAGAATTCCTTTATCAATGTCAAAAAATATTACAGCAAAAAAAAAAAAAAAAACAACAATGCTCAATGGTTCCATATAAATCAGTGTGCATGAAAAATCCTTACCAGGAGGACAGAATTGAGAACGTCGGTGTTAAGTGGTGACTCGTCGATACGTCGGTGGCGGCGGATATGCTTTCGAGCCGTGTGCACCATGTTGGAGACGGACAGTTTGGTAATCGGTACAGTTGCTGTTGGCTCGGTCAGCTTGGACAAAGCAGAGCTGATGTCACTGTTTTCTGTAGGGAAAAAAATATAGCAATTATTAACAAACACATTAAGCAGGTATCAAATAGCATTTCACATTGTAAGAATTATGTATATGGGGGAGGAGCGGCAGCAATCTTTTACTCAAGGGTTACTCAACCCAAGACCAAAATATAGTGATAAAACATTTAAAAGCCTTACTTAGCATCTCACACCCAAATAGGAAAACACAAAATCAGTTAAGTTTGTTGTTGTACATCAACCATCTGTCCCTTACTCTGAGTTTTTATCTGAATTCTCAAGAGTTCTTTGCTGACTATGTGCTCAGTACAGATAAAGTCATTATAAAGGGCGCCTTCAATATTAATGTGGACGATGAGAATGACAGCCTCAACTCTGTATTTAGCTCGTTAGACTCAACTGTTTTTTTTAAATGTTAATCAACCAACTCATTGTTTTAACCACATCCTTGATATTGTTTTGACATATGGCATAGAAATTGAACATCTGACTGCATTTGCAAAACCCTCTTTTGTCTGATTGTTTTTTAATAATGTCTGAATTTACAATAGTGGACTATGATGCATTTAGCAAGAAGTTCTATTACAGCAGATGTTTATCTGATAATGCAGTAATATCTGAAAATTATTCCATTACTATTTACTTCAATGCCACATGCCAACACAATGGAGAGCAGCTCCCCTAACATTAGTCCCCCATTAGCCTTCACTCTTTCACTCAAGTGTGAAGGCTCTATACAAACATTTCACAAAAGCTGGTGAAAAGGCACAAGGCTTCATGCTTAGAATAGTGTGTTTATCGACATTGCAGAAAGAAACGAGACCATTGCTAAATAGTAAGACCAGTAACCTGACCTTTCCCCTCCTCTTCAGACAGTCCTCTTCCCAGAACCTCCTCTGTAGACTCCTTCTTGCAGCAAAGCTTAAAGAACTCCGTCAGAAAGTCGCCTACATGGAAAGATGAGAAAAAGTCAAAACAATCCAATCTTTTTGGAGGTTAAACTGCTCCATGTAGCCAAACAGAAAATTGAATATTGAATGAAGATTTTGTCTTGCTGCGGTATGTAGTTTGGATAAATATGGATAAAAAACTTGGACAAACTGTCAAGTAAAGGAAACAATTTAGTGTGGCTACTCTAGCTAAAAGTGGATTGAATGAGGTGAAAAACAACCTCTGAGAAACAGCTGAAGGCTTGAAAGTATCACTGGAGACGGTTAACAACACTGTGGTATTTATCTACCATAAAGAAATCATTGGACAAGGTTGTAAAGCAGAATGGTATCAGCAGCACGACAAAACAGACTATTTTTTTCTGTACAGAGGATACACACACAATGCATACATCTTCATGGATTTAGTTAGTTGTTATTTTGGACATTCAGTTTCCTTTTTTGATATGAACGGCCACTCTGGGTTGTTCACTCATTACGTATCCTGTCAGTTATGGATTTCTTTGCTGATTTCTCTTTAAGCCATGCCTGCTTAACGTTTCTGCTACCGAGTTGTTTTTGATTACACTGATGACAGCTCAGAGAAGAAACCTGTTCACTTCTGCCCAATAAACAAGATGACTAATTATTAGTGATTTCTAGCACTTTGTTGGTTTTTACTAGAATGAAATGTCCACTGGTCACTAAGGGCTTGGACTTACCCAGTAAACACTGAGGGTTTTCAGCTGTCTTGACTCGAACTGACCAGTGAGGAGCTTGAAGAGGGTCGAGGTCACTGTCGGATGATAAACAGAACATGTACAGTACATGGTAAAATCATGACCGCTAACTAAATCGTACTATAGGTGGGTCAACAATGATTGCAACACTTAACAACCATGAGCTCCTCTAAGCAGTAAGGATCTCAAAGAATGGAAGAGTCAACTGAGGTTTGCAAAGATACATTTGGAGAAGTAAGAATCAGCTTAGAAACAGTTACTGTAGACACTTCAAGTTAAACGGAGCTCTATGCCTCCAGTCACCAGAAGCATTTCTAGAGAAAAAAAAAAACCTTGCCTATTGTTTAGCACAGGGCTGTGAGTAATCAGCTGTTTAGATGTAAGAAGAGATTTCAAAAAATATCAGATAACCTTAGCTGCAAATGACATGAAGTTAATCAGTAAAGTAAAAAATAGGCCGGCTTGTACACCGTGTCCCAAAAATTCGTTTTCCCCACTGGACATTTTTGATTGTTTGTCACCAAAATGGGTTCCACCTGGTCAATCACATACCGTTTGGTTGTTTGTCTGGTCAAACTCTCAGGTCCGAGAATCCAAAGTTGGTTGTGAGTGTCATGCATTGCTACTCCTTTAGAGTCTGAGATTCATGCACAGGCCATTGCTCTTCGAAATGCAGGAAAAACTCATCAGCAGGTAGCTCAAGCCCTTGATAGAAGTATCTGCTGGGTGCAGAGTGGTGGCAAAGGTACAATAAAGGAGGATCCTTCAAAGACTTGCCTCACTCAGGACGTCCACCTGGCCTAAATGCAAGAGCCAAGCATCTGATGAGAAAGGCCGACGGTAAAAGACACCAGTCCTGCCAGCGACTAAGTCAGAAGCAGAAAAATCTTGAAGAAGATGTTTCTAAGAGCTTTGTGCATCGTTATTTAACAGAAACATTGGGGCTGAAAGCATTAAGAGGCAGTGGACCCCGCAACCAAACTGCAAAAGGAGGAGAGATTGGCTTTCGCAAAGAAGCACATAACTCTGACTCCAAAAGACTGGGAGAACTGGATCTTCTCCGATGAATGCCCTCTCTACTTATTTCTGACACCCAACAGCCAAAATGACGGTGGCTATAACAGATGATCTTGAAAAAGTACCATCTTCCCCCAAAAAGTATGGTTTGGGGGACTATGTCTGGTTCAGGTCTCTCAGAGCTGCACATTGTGCCTCAAGGTTCCACTGTTAATACACAATATTAGAACAGCAACAGTATTCTAGAAAAGGTATTACTTCCAGTTTTGGCCAAGAGGAAAAAATCAGGGCCTATGACTGAACAGAAAATGTTTAACAGATGTCCAGAATTGGTATTTATGCAAGATGGTGCGCCTGCTCACACTGACATGACTCAGCAATGGTGTTCTGAGCATCTACCTGGCTTTCAGCGTAAGGAGGAATGGCCACCAAACTCCTTCCCCACTCCACCACTGGTAAGTGGGGGAAGATAGAACCATCCACACTCAAGAACCTCGTACATTGCATGCCTGAAAGACTGAAAGTTGTGATCAAAGTGAAAGGGGGAGATACTGGTTATTGAATAAATTGATTCTATTGCATATTCAGTCTTTGAGCTTTGTTTTTCTGGGGAGAATGAGCTTTTGGGACACGGTGTACAACAGGAAGAGGATTGAAAGCAGCTCTTAAAATCCACCAAGAACAAATTCAAGAAATGCAAGGGTTGTAAATGGTTTACATTTTGTCACACTATGCTAAATCAGACTGATGATAAATTGATAACCATTTTCCTTAGTGTAGGGCAGGCTAAATAGTCACAGCCCTGCCAAAATAAAAAGAACAAACATTTTTAGTCTAAAAACATAGGGTATTCTCTTCTTCGTGTATGTTTAGGTGTTCTTTATTTTCAAAAACTGAGGTTTGTAATCGATATTCTTCCAGCAAATGAGATTTATTTTTTTTAAAATGGCATTAAAGCCAGGTGTTATTACATTGGGAGTCAGACACAGTTCAGGAATCACTTCCAGGACTCTTACCTGTACACATCATTATCCACAACTATGCCCTCTGTCAGGTAAGGCCAGGTGGTTGCAAGATGAAGTTCACTACAACAGCCAAAAGCAGACACAAAATAAGTCACTTTGCTTTGCTCAGATGTGATTGGAATATCTTTTCAGGAACAGTAACACATAATGAAACAGATACTAAAATAATAAAACGAAACAACAGCAATTTCTCATTCTCCACCCACACACCAAACTCTAGAGTCTCACAAACATCAGGGCGGAAATAACATGTCCTTTGTGTTAAAGCTTTCACATGCACTGTAACCATTGTGGAGAAGTCAACTGTAATTAAAACATCAGTTTTGTTTCTAATTCACAATAAGTGAATTTACAGTGGTCCCTCATCTATCACGGGGTTATGTTACAGACCCCCACAATATATGAAAATCCACAAAGTAGCGGCCATATTTATTTGATTATTTATATATATTTTAAGGCTTTATAAACCCTCCCCACACACCGCAGAGCAACACTATGCACAGCGATCAGACGTCTATGTGACATAGACAAGGCCAGATGCTGAATGTTGCTACACAGGAGACAGAGGAGACTGATGCTACGGTCGCTGAGCCAATCAGAGCCCAGTGTTATACGCTATACATTCTATTTAGATTAAATATGCTTTTAATATGTTTTAATTACTATTTTTAATATATTTTTCATATTGTCTTCATTTTTTTAGGCTATAAAATGCTTATTTTACCGCAAAAATAATTAAAATAATGTGGCGATTGCAGAGCCGGTCGCTATGACTGAACTGTTGTGCTGCAATGCACCATGGGAGTTCGAGGTGTTGGGGGTTTAAATGCCATTATTGTGATTTATGCTCTCTGAGTGTGTCAAAACAAAAGCATCTACAAGTTGCACAGTGCATAAAAGGTAGATATCCTTTCTCCAGCATCGTTTTTCAACGCCACTTGCCACAATAATAAATATATTGAAATACTTACGTACCGCAAAATCCTGCGATATAGCGAAAATTCTGCGATACAGTGAGACTGCGACAAGTGAACCACAATATGGCGAGGGGCCACTGTATTGCCATCAAAGTTGCAATGGTTTACCTGATTGGTTCCTCACAGGCTCCAAATGGAAGTTTCCCAAACTCCACCCCTCCGACTTCACCTCCGAGAAGTGTGTCAAAATCTACGAGAAACCCCAAAAACCCACAACAGATGAAAATAAACAGCTGAACTGTAGTACATCTCTTAGGTATTTATGTGAAACAGGTAATGGTCATTGAAGCCACCAAGAGCTACCATATTCTGTATTTTAATGACATATTGAGAACATTTTGTTGTGGTTTTTTGTCACAATACTGTATTACTGTATCTGTGTTGTAAATGATCTGATGTGGTAATGTCTAAGAACATCATCCTCTGTTCTATAGGTTCCTACCTGGAGGCTGCTGCGGCCAAGAGTACTGCTGCCAGTCTTGGAGAATATAGGTAAAGCGAATGGCAATGTTGACTGGAGGTAGAGGAAACAGAGTACAACCCTGATGAGGGGAAAAACACAGAAAATAGGCAGTTTATCATGTATCTATGTTTGGCAAAAAATGGCTTTGTTAAAGATGATGCATTACTCTGCATAACATTTAGCCCTTTTTGATCAAAGTATCCCAGGAAATATGAGGACAAAGATGAAACTGCATCTGATGAACCATAAAGACTATGCCAGGGTTCATACATGTTCAATTCCCATGAGATTAGCATGACTTTAACTCTCTAAACTGTAAGCAGTTTATCCCATCTTTTTCTGATTGTGGGTTTATTTTTCACTGCAATATAAATTCTTGCAGCTCTATGGAAGCAGCACAAATATGGCTAAAAGTACAGAGAACTCTAAAATGTCTTTCATGCAGTATAACAAAGAAATAAATAAATCATTGAAAACAAATAACTACATTTCTTTAGTGACTTAATATTGTAAAACAATTACTTGAGTCCAAGACTGATACCAGTACTGGAAACAGGTGGTATTTCAGAATTTTGAATCTGTGTCTATACTTATCTCCTATCTGCTCTCAGGAAAAACAGTCTGCAGTCCTGTCTTTGTCAGCCTGAACAGCTGAGAACACACTGTGAGCCCTGAGAGCTGCTGCCACAGTTTCAGCAGCTGTAAGCAAGCAGTGAAAGCTTTCAGCAATCACTGCATTTTCTCTAGGAAATGTGATCTAATTTAATCTGATCTTGTTCACGTAGAAACAAGACAAATTTGTGATTATGCACAGTACAAGTCCACTTTTAAGCAACTTTTGATGTGCACAGTTTGTGTTGACAAGCCCTCCCTGACACAGTCTCAATATTGTCGTATGGTGAGCATCTGCATGAGTAAGTCCAAATTATACCCTTCCACCAGTTTTCATACCATCAGAAACAACAAAGCTGAAGTTCATTCAAATATACACTACTGTTCAAAGGTTTCGGGTCACCCAGGCAATTTCATGTTTTCCATGAAAACTCACACTTTTATTCACGTGTTAACATAACTGCACAAGGGTTTTCTAATCATCAATTACCCTTTCAGCACCATTAGCTAACACAATGTAGCATTAGAACACAGGAGTGATGGTTGCTGGAAATGTTCCTCTGTACCCCTATGGAGGTATTCCATTAAAAATCAGCTGTTTCCAGCTAGAATAATCATTTAAAACATTATCAATGTCTAGACTGGATTTATGATTCATTTAAAGTTATCTTCATTGAATAACTGTTTCTCTTTCAAACATAAGGACACTTCTAAGTGACCACAAACCTTTGAATGAGTGTATGTGAACATGGAAAAAAGAAGTATGTCTGTTCATAATCCATAGAGCAGGAGTATTCAACTAAAATTCAAAGTGGTCCAGTCAGAGGAAATTTATAAAACAAAGATCCAGAACATCATAATGTCTAACTTGAATTTGTGTGATATATGTTGATATAACCTAGTAGTTTTATCAGCATCTGCATATAATCAATAACTGACCGTCAAATGAAACAAATTCAGTACAGTTCAAAACATTTTGACAATATCTATTAATAAATAACATTTGATGTAACTGTACATCATAAAAATAAAGTGCAGAACTTCAAAAAATAATGACACAACAACCTGAATCACCAACTGAACACTTACATTTTCTTCCTGTCTTATATCACTCCCCTTATATCCCTGCTGCTTAATGGGAGAAGTGAGCTGCAGCTTGTCCTGCCAGTATTTTGAATCATTGCCTGAATGGTGTCAGGGCCATTGTCAAACACATCTGGAGCTCATTGGTGAGTCTGGAATAATAAATTTTCTTTATTATGTTCATAGTTCAGAAAACTGTCTCGCAGCTTTATATTGAGCCAAATACGGTCAGCATGTGCTGGGTTATTTTCCTTTCGGTGTTGCTTTATTTATTTTTCTTTTGTGTCTGTCCCTCACCTCTCAACTGTTTTCTGAACGCCGAGTTGCGATGTTTAGCACCTGCAATGCAGAGACTTCATTGGCTGAGTAGCGTCAGGTGAGATGGCTGAACTCGTATGTAGTATTGGTCTGTGTGTTCCTGAGCTGATAAACAATACCGTAAACACTGGTAAAGCTGCGCAGGTAAAATAGAAGCGACTCGTCAAATTTAAAATCCCATTATAATTTACTGACTACAAGTCAAGTCCGCATAAGACGGTGTCTGGGTCCAGATCCGGACCGTGGTCCTCCAGTTAGTGACCCCTGCCATAGAGTGACAGCACAAAATACAAAAAGAAACTCTAATTTATTCATCTTTTTAATACTAACTTTTAAAGGTTTTTATATGACACTGTTTGCACTATCAAGTACTAGTAAGAAACAGCATTTTGTTTCAGCCTGTGTATTTTTGTAAATACCATGTAGGAAATGTCAATAAAGGAGTCTGTCTGTCTGTCAGTCTGTCTGTCTGACTGTCTCTGTCTGTCTGTGTGTCTGTCTGTCTGACTAACCAAGTTACAGCTGGGTGAGATGTTAGATATGTGAAGTTATTTTTCCCCATCTATCCTGCTCCACAGTACTTACTATCTTAGACTTGAAGATGTCAAGCAGACCGGATAAGTGGTTGTACTGGCTCGGCACCTTGCGGAGTTGGACAATTTCAAAGTCAGTTCGCACACCTGATCCTTGGCACTCTCCAGCATACATCCGCCTCCACTTCTGCTGGATCTGCACAAACATGGGAACCTGACTGAAGGCAAAGATAAAAGACAACAAGGAGCAGTCATTACTACGAAGACTTCAGTGTGTTCACTTGATGTCTCCTTTACCACTCATATTCAGCTGCAAATACTCTCAAACAGGTAGGTGCCCTGAGGCTCTACGATAGCATCTAAATCACAGAGCAACTACAGGTGTACTCCAAAAATTCACCAGATCTATGTTTTTTACTGTTTGAAACTTGCTTTGTTTCTGGAATGGAGGCATTTTGGAACTTCTGACAGGACTGTAGAAGGCAGGACAGTCTGAAACTGAAATTAAATGTCAGCATCAAAAGACAAGCGTTGGGGGAAACTCACAGAAGCTGAAACATTCATGTGGCTTCAACTAAGTGTAAATCCAGTCGCCTGAAAGAACAGCATTTTAATGGTCTCCTCTTTAATTAACACAATACCGACATCCAGATCATCGCTGCTGTTTGAATCATATTGCTGCATGGAGCTAATGCGGGCTAATGAGGGCTAAATTAACAGGCATGTTGGAATTCTTGGTTGAGGAATTGTTGGCAAAGAGTCTCGTGAGAAATGACATCGTGAATGTAAAGGGGTGGGGTGGAATAGAGGATTAATACAAATATGCAGTTGTGGAAAAAAGTTTTTGACACCCTTATAATTTTACACAATCTCAAATACTATCATGAAATATTTGTGGAAAAATCTTTTTTGTGTTTCAAAAGGTCTGGCTGCATTAGACACTTGATGGAACAGAGCATGTGCAGAAGGGAGCATGTGGGTTCGGAGAATGGCAGAGTTCAATGTGAGATGACCAACACGAGCAGCATTCATGCATCCCCAGACCATGATACTGCCTCCACCATGCTTGACAGTAGGTACTGAACATGCTGGAGATAATGCTTTGCCTGGCCTTCTGCGTACCCTCACATTAGCAGGAGGAAGATAAAGCTGGAAACTGGACTCATCTGATCACAGAATCTTCTTCCAATTCCTGGCTGTCCAGTTCTTGTGTGCCTGGGCCCAACAACGCCGGGCTAATCTCTGTCTCTCATTGATCAGGGGCTTCTTGACAGCCTTGTAGGACCTTGAGCCATGATCTAAAAGTCAGCCACGTACAGTGTAGCTGGAACACTGGACACCACTTTGGTTTGACCACTGCTGCTGAAGCTCCTGTGATGTCATTCGGCAGTTTTCCCTGCACATGCGGATCAGGATGTCTTCATTTCTTGCTGAAGAAACCCTTGAACGGCCAGATCTTGTTTTGTCTTCCAAGCTGTTGGTTCGTTTGTATTTCGGCAGAGTGTATCCAACTGCTGAAGGACTGCATCTGCACTTCCTGGCTATCTGGCAGCAGTTGTATCCTTCTTGGGTGAGAATCAGGTGTGTTTCTTGAGTTAGGTTACCTGGTTTTAGCCATTTTTGTCACTGAAGAACTTTCCAATGTGCTGGCTTTATATAGACACAAAGTGCAGCAACAAAAATGTGTTTTTGAATAAAAAGCATGACCTTCATTAGTGGATCACTGGTACAAAAATGAACCAATACTCAAAATTTCTTATGTATCTTTATGGAACCAATTAATTTTAAGTTTTTAAGAGCTTTTTTTAGAATTTGTTTGGTATTTTGGCTGGGACTATACTAAAAGAAATTGCACTTGAAGACCTCAGAGTGATTCTTAATGCAATATTTTACAAATGTATGGGGTGCCCTAAAACTTTTTTCCACCACTGTATATCTGGAGGAGAGCGTGTGTAACTATTGTAGTCTATCCTCTTTAAGTCAGTGTGTTTAACAGTGGTGTCTCTCTACAGTTAAGATGAGGATTATCCTACTTATAAAAATCATTCCTAGTCCACAAACAAAGTGGCTGATAAGACCATAGACATTTCATTCAGTCAGGTCATATTTTTCCAAGGCACTTGATAACTCTGGCAAGTTTCTGCCACAGTGTCACTGTAGTTCAATAGACAGTCAGAGCATGATGTCATTGTTACCAACAAGCACAACAAATCAAAATGTTTTTTCCTTTAAAAACTCATCAAACATTATTGGTATATTTATGCTTCCTTGCATAGTTTAAGTTGTACAGCCTCTGAATAGAATTATGAATCATGTTGCGTAAAAAAAAAAAAAAAACATCAGAAACAAACTTCTAAAAGTTATACACCTACAATCAGAGAGATACTGGACAAATTTGCATTGGGACAGCTAGGAAAGGCCTTGCTGTCCAAAAAGACCAAACTACAGTTTGCCAGTGAATATACAGGCAAGAACCAGGTCTCTGGGAATTATAGTCTCTGGACGAACAAATCAAACATCATTGTTTGGCCACAGTAACAGCACACATGTTTGGCACAGACCAAAGTCAGCTTTTCAATAGAAGAACCAGTCTCAGACTAACTTCTGCTTCACTGCCTCAATCAGCCTATAGTTAGTGACTTAAGTCCTGCATCACGCCAAAGAGTGCTTGAAGAGGATTTGAGGCAATTTGTCATTAAGTTGAACTTAAGTGGACCTTTCAACAGAAAAATGACAGTAAGTAAACTAGCAAAACCACTCACTTATCCAGATTAATGATGAGGACGTTACTGGGAGCTTTTGTCATATTTTTTCATGCCTCTGAAAGGGGGTTGGCTGAGTTAGTGTTGATCTATTTTGCACGTCTCTCCTGTACAACAACCTCCTCATGCTGATGCTGTGAAACTTTGTTGCACCTTCTGTACCAGAGGAAATAAGTGTTGCCACATCTTTAGAATTTTGGTGTTGACTTGGCTCTAAACATCTCCAACACCTATAAGAAGTCATCTCTGCTAAAGGGGCAATACTGGCTAATGCGTACTAACTTTATTCTTTTATTTTTGTTTAATAAATGATTCAATTCATTTCAATGAATGATTAACTAAATGTATTTCAAAGAATAACAAAGAATATTGTCAGAACATTTATAAGGAAGCATATGACAAAGCCATCGTTTGTCTGGAGCAATGACAGCGACTCACCTGCCACAGTTGGCGAGAGAAATGGAGACGGAGCTGAGAAGCAGATTGCATTTGGACTCGCTGATGATGGCCTCACAGTTAGTTCCAGGGCTGATGACCACAAACTCTCGTAGGCCGTACCTGTCAACACAAACACAGGAGCAACATGTTTTTCTCTGATTCACTATTTTTCCACACCATGTCTACTTGTAGCAACCAATTAATATTTACAAAGCAGGGTATATCCTTATACTCGGTTACAGTGTTCATCACTGATAAGGAATTATAGGTTGGATTTTAAACTGGTGTTCTACAATGTTGAACTGATTCACAGATGCAAAAATTCTATATACACTACCATTCAAAGGTTTGGGGTCACTCAGAAAAGCATTTTTTTCAATGAAGATAATATTAAATGAATCAGAAATCCAGTCCAGACATTGTTTATGTGGTAAATGACTATTCTAGCTGGAAACGGCTGATTTTTAATAGAATATCTACATAGAGGTACAGAGGAACATTTCCAGCAACCATCACTCCTGTGTTCTAATGCTACATTGTGTTAGCTAATGGTGTTGAAAGGCTCATTGATGATTAGAAAACCCTTGTGTAGTTATGTTAGCACATGGATAAAAGTGTAAGTTTTCATGGAACACATGAAATTGCCTGGGTGACCCCAAACTTTTGAATGGTAATGTATGTAAAAACATATTTTTTTTTGGTGAGTCAGACAATATCCTTAATGAAAAAAAAAATGCTTAACTGACAGTTACAGTTGAGTTTTATGGAGTCACTGATTTCAACTGGAGTAAGCGCTGCCCCCCTCCCCCTCTCGTTCTAGGTACTCCAAATGAAATGATCATATTGGCAAACATTCCCATGGCTTAAATGTACCTACTGAAAATAATATAACCTGTTATTGACTGAAAAATCAAATTATTTCACTTTACACTCATGTCAGCTATTTTTATTGGATATGGTGTGGTCTCTTCCACATTTTCATGGCAGCTTTCCAAATTGCTTCATCATTTGTCCGAAGTATCTCAGTTTTTCTCCTCACTTACGGTCTTCATGTCACATCTAAATCCATCCCACTGACCATACAAGGAAATCATGCTAGCAGAGACATCGTTTCCTCTAAAGCATCATTCTGATGACGACAGCTGGAGCAGATTTCAGTCTGCAGTGTTGCATGTCTGTCCTCCAACATGACAAAAGTCAGTGTAAAATATCTTAGCTTGTTTTTTCTGAAATAAACAGCTGGACATAATAATGAATTACTGAACTCACCATCTGACCAGGCAGTGGGCTCGAGGAGGGAAATCGTTGTTCATGCACAGAAGGTCCTGCATTGCCAAGGGTAAGACATCTGGAATACAACAATGAATGTGATCTCATGTCTTACTGACAAGTTATCACTCAACACTGCCTATGACGTGAACATGAGGGAAAAACAACAGGAAGTAGTAACTGATAATTACTGGTTTGCTGCAAAAAAAATCTAATTATTGAAGGCCAGATTTGTATTTCATTTACTAACTGGATCAGATTTTTTTTTACCAAATGACTGGCACAATCCATTACAATGATGTATTCAGTTTACTAATGTAATTAGGTACACTGTGACTTCGCCTGTTATTGTCTTTGGATAGTGTGAAGGCTCAGTAGGTTTCTCTATAGAATGGGGATGTAGTGCTCCCCAAACTACTTCCTATACAGCAGCTTAACAAAGAGCACAATAGAATACACTACTGTAAACATTAAGCTACAATGCACCTGCAAAAAAACAGGTGCGAGCCTACAGTACCAGTCAAAAGGTTGGACACACCTACTCAATAATGGTTTTGTTGAACAACGCTGAATACATCATATCTAGGACATAAGACACGTGGAACTATCATGGACAAAAAATCACCACCTTATCACACCGGAGAGGTTTTTGTGTCCCTCTTAGGAGCTATGCCACTGGGGGCAATAACCACTGTAGGGTTTCCTGAGACAACCTGGTCTGAAGGGAGGGGCCAGACAAATGGCGCTTTCCACTAGCACCAACTCGGATCAACTTGGCTCGTCGACTCTACTCAGTCAGTGAGGTTTTCCATTAGGATGTAGTACCTGGTACCAGGTACTATTTTAGTACCTACTCGGCCGGGATTCCAAGCGAGCTGAGTCAAGTTAATAATGTGACGTCTACAGAGTGCAGGCCACTGATTGGATAGGGAGTGACGACACATGAGAGCGACTCCTTTATGAAAACCAAACCCGCCATTTTAAAAAAAAAAAAAACTGGCAACAGTAACGGTGCGCATTGCTCTTCACAGAACTTGGCAAAATTTGAATATGGCAACCAGACCTGTACCGTGGGTGAATGAAGAGGTCGAGACTTTTCTGGTGGCAGACCAAAGAACACAGAGGGAGCTGGACGGTGCGACTTGCAACAAGAAAGTTGCGTTTGTGTCACACACAAATGACGTTAAGGGACTTCTGGGCCACCGTGCTATGACGACTCCACGAACGATGAGGTGGTACTCAATTGTAATGGAAAACAACCTAAACCGAGTCGAGTCAAGCAGGTGCTAGTTAAAAAGTGCCAAAAGAGCAGTTCACTAGCGAACATGTGGTGTCCAAGTCTCGCTTCACGGGACTCGGCCAAGAGAAAGCCGCACTGACCACCACGCTGTAGGTCCACCACCTGCTGGGATAGGTTGGGTGCAATGTAGGCCAGGTGGTAGGCATGGGGGTGCTGACCCACAGCACTTTAGACTGGTTGTCAGGACATGAAACATCACCTCACTGGTTGGGAAGGAACTGTAGCTGATGGGCTAACCTTCATGCACAGCAAAGGTTCTGGAACCAAACTCCTGGAAAGGGGCTGGGCTCCCTCCTTTTGTAGTGTTGCCCAAGATTAAAGGTGCTGAGTGGGTATGGGAAAATTCCCAGGCCCCAGCTAAGAGCGACTCTGTTGGAGCTCTCCCTGGGGGCCTCTGCAGCGACGTGTCGCACAGGGAAAACCTGACTGAGGGTGACTGCTGCACAGTGAAGGAAAAGCCTTCAGCAAGCGCTACAATGTTCATAATAGTAGAAATAAATCAAAACCTTTAAGTAAGTGTCCAAACTTTTGACTAAAACTGTATTTATTCTGCCACATCCAGACATAACTGTACCTTCCTTGGGTGTGTCCGTCCCTTCATCCTGCTCACATTCGTCTTTCAGGAAGTGGTGGGTTATGTAGAACTTAAAATCAGCAAAATTAATATCCTGTGACTTCTCACACCAGGTGCCACTGGTATATGAACCCTGTGTTCACAATGAAAGCGTTAGAACACAACTCATGTGAGGAACCTGCTGGCAGCACACTGCTCACTGACATCATTCAGATAAACAAAGGATTAATGAGAGCAGAATACCTTTTCTGGAGACAATCTGCTTGCAGAGTTGCCAGTCAGCTTCCAGTCATTCAGCACCTCCTCAACTCTCGACACAAACCTTCAGGTAGATACAAGAGGTCAACTCAGGACGTAACAACAACTTTTGTTAGGAACCACCACAATGGACATGAGCTAAATAAGCACTGAAGCAACCGGTCAAGTAACTTAGTGAATAATCAAATTAAATAATCCAGTAATAATGTGAGTCCTTCATCAAACAAAAACAATAAACATTATCTGCGTCCAGCTCCTGAATGTAAACATTTACTGCTTTTTTAGTTTAATCTCTATAAATGAGCTTTCTTTGGGTTTTGGCCTGTTGTTAGTATGCAGACTAATGTTTCACGAGATAAGATGTAAAAGGACTTGTGAAGAAAAGTCTGAAGTACCAGAACTTCATACCACTAAGAGAAAATTCAGTGGTTAAGCATCTGCTTTAGAGCAGAACACTGATCATCCTTCCATTAACACATTATCTCATGTTCACTTAAACACTTGTTTGCTTTTAAGAAAGTATTAACTGTGCATTTACTAATATATATATATATATATATATATATATATATATATATATATATATAAACATAAATTTGGTCTCTTTAATCCATTTAAAACTGAAAATCAGGCTGAGACAATGTATAAAAACCGACAGTTCAGCTCTCATATTTCGGTTGCAGCTGGTACCCTGTAAACATCAATGGCACCACCAATCAGTGTCGCGATCCTGCAGTCTTCAAATTTAGTTTTTTGTCGTGAATTTGACAAGATGACCTGCAAAATTTAATCTTGATCCAAAAACGTAAAGATTGATTGTGATTTATTTTTACAAAGACATTATCACATACACAAACATAATAATAAAACTAATAAATAAATAGTAATATTTAAAGGATTAGTAGTGTATGCTTAATAGATCTTCTTTTTGCATTTAACTACTGTATAACGAAATTAACGACAACTATTGTGGTGTATACTGCACTGTTGACAACTAAAAAAACCCTGAAAAACAGCTACAATGTGCTCAGTACTCGTACTGCATTCTGGTAAAATGTGGCGGTGAATCTGGAGTTGCGGGCCTGGATGGATCTGAGTGAGAACATTCTATGTCCTGGGTGTGAACTGTCAGAGATGATGCTTCTGGTGATGTCCGACAGAGGGGACAGCTGTGCTCCTATGATGCTCCGTGCTGACTTCCTGTCTCTTCTTGTCAGCCTGAGAGCTGCTCCTGTACCACACTAAGATGCTGTTGGTGAGGAAGCTTTCTACAGAAGGACAACAGCAGTTCTTGGGACAGATTGACCTTCTCTGACATATCTTGTGTTCAGAGTTACAGGTCGACTGGTACTTATAATAGTGTGAGATGGGAGTCAAAAATAGAGTTTAAAGAGGTTCTTTGGTCAACATTATGGGGTGTAGCTGAGGCCACAGGTCCTTCTGACAGCTGATGCTAGCAGGCTGTTCTGTCTAAACATGGTAGAACTACTATAACAGCAGGTTTAAACTTCTAAAATGTTTACAACGAGCCAACAGGAAAAAAGTTTATGTCCACTACCATGTCATGGGTCAGCTGTCGATTATTGGATAAAAACATTAAACAAAAAATGGCGAATCTGCCAGCAACGTAAACATCTGCAGCACAGAGATGATGTAAACAAACGTCACGACAACACCGCCACACACACCAACACCGCAAACCCCGCACTGATAACTGGTGCAAATAAGTGAAGTTAATGTGCAAAAGGTGTTGTCTAAACACGGAGACCGAGTGCTGTGACAGGGGAGGTTTTCTCCTACCGTTCCCACTCTGACGCTGTGGTGAAATCGGTGATCTCAAACACCTCCGACTCCTGTTGGAAGAGACAGCCGGGTTAGAGATGAACTCAGAGTCACTTGTCCTGGTGTGACATGTCCTGTCAGACCACCACACTGACCATGTAAACGTTATTTGGAGAAATAAACTCACATCACTGTCCGCAGCCATGTTGACGTCCAGTTCTTCTTCTTCCTCCACTGGGTTTTTTTCCTCCTCTCGGCGGACATTAAACCATCGTTACAGGAGAGTGCTGCCCCCTGCTGCACCGGAGGCTCTAACACCACGACCATTTTAACCCTGTATGGCCTGACCCATCAAAAAAAACAGCTAGAAAATTCACATTTTTTGGAACTGAGATGTTTATTTACCATTTCATCAAAATCCAAAAGAAAAGCATTGCCAAATAATTATGTTTATGATATATTTTTTGGTTTCAAATTTGATACATTGGGCACTTTTGGCAACTTTTTGCTCACAACAATCTAAAGCAAAACTCAACATGCTCCAGTCTATTAATTAGCATTGAGTGAGCTGACACACTTTATAACACAAAAAATAATATAATAACAAATAAAATCAAAAGAAAGGATAAAACAGCAAAGTGCAGGGAGCTTTGTCTCCACACTGGACATATGTACTAATCCCATAACATGCCTAGAACCTGCTCTATCTCCTCCTCATCCTCGTCTTCTGCTAACTGCTCCATGTCACTTGTGTTGCCATCCAGTATCTCGCTGATGACATTTTCAGTGTGCTTTCTTTTTCTCTTCTTCCTCTAGTCTTTTTGACATCTAGAAATTGGTCAACATTGTATAGCCATTATGATTTCAGAGGAATTGTTATTGTAAAAATATTCAAAATGCATTTGAAGATGGTATTTTATTCATTAAAAAAGTCATCAAAACAATGTGTGTTTGTATTTTGATAGGTATAATGTAGATTACATTACAAAAATGGTACATGACAATTCAGGAAAAAAGCACGTTATAAATCTGGAGTATCACATTTGACATTTTAACACAAGTTAATTGAAATACAAACAATGAATTACTTTGTAAATATGCATTCTTTCAATGCAGAAAATACTTATTTTAAAAAATGATTATCAATTTAAGTGTTATTTTTACCATCACTTTTTGAAAATTAGCAATGATTTTCCTGAAAAAAAGTGTTTCACATTGATGAGATAGAGGTCTCAGAAACTCATGTATCAAGTATGATACAAATAGTTACATAGGGTGAAAGACACTTCTTTTAATGGAGCAGTTAAATTTATACTGTCTGGTCTTAGATGACTGCACTTTTATTAAACCTATCTGCATTTTTAGTGACTTGCTTCAAATTTATTGTTTTAGTTTTATTGTATTTTTTTAATCTTTTACTTGTTTTTCTCTTTTATTTTATCTTTATGATGTTTAGTCAGTTGAAATCTTTTAGACCTATAAAATTTGTGCCCTATATTCAGCTTGTCTTTACTGTTTACAATTTATTTAATCTAATTTATTCTGCTACGTTGTCTCTAATGTCTCTGTTTATAAGAAGATGACGTGTATCTGATGCTCCATTCCCTGATGTTTTTAAAAAAATTTTTTTTGTTCCTCTGCATCCTCCTCCCCCTCTTTCTTCTTTATATTGTGGTTGAAAACTGTCAGTACATAACTGCCGACCTTTAGGCTGGAATGATTACTGCTGTGGTTTACACTGTTGGACAATCTAGCATACACAATCAGAGAAAAAAGCTACATTTTTGTGTCCGTTCTGTAGGCCTGTCTCTCAAGTGCTTCATGCTGTATCCTTTGATGATTATTCTCACCATTTTACTGATGATGCCAGTAGTTTTGTCTCTGTGTGTAGGTGTTACGTCCTGCTGGAAAAGGAAACCAGCATCTCCACGATGCTTGTCAGCAGATTGTGCTCTCCTGGTATGAACTACGTTAAGTTTGGACTTGATGAAATCCAGTGGACAACAGCAGCAGTAGATGATATGACACCTCTAACCATCACAGACTGAGAAAACTTCACACTAGACTTCAAACATCTTAGATTCTGAGCCTCTCTACTCTTCCTCCAGACTCTAGCACCTTGATTTCCAAATAAAGTGCAAAATTTACTTTCATTTTGAAAGAGGACTTTGGTTCACTGAGCAACAGTCCCGTTCTGCTTCTTCTTAGTCCAGGTAAGATGCTTCTGATGTTGTCTCTTGTTTAGGAGTGACTTAGAATTAGGAATATAACAGTTGCAGACTGTGTCAGCGCTTGGTGGCTCTGGATGCACCAATGCCAGTCTGAGTCCTTGTGAAGCTCTTTGATCGACTTCTCTTGACAACCCACTCAAGAAGATCAGGTCAGCAGTCTGTGACATGCTGGTGTCTATACTGAACTAGGCTGAGAGATAAATGGTAGCCATAATGATTGACTAGTACTTCAGTCAAACTTAAAGATGAAATATTCTAATATTCTGAGATCGGGATTTCTAATTTTCATGAGGTAAAAACCATCATCGAAATTTAAACAAACAAAAAAAAAAGAGACGAAGTATTTCGCTTTCACAATGTTCACATTTTCTTAGATGCTCTAGTACAGGAGTGTCAAACTCATTTTAGTTCAGGGGCCACATGCAGCCCAATTTGATCTCAAGTGGATAAAACATTTAGTCACAGGTATCTGGAACTGAATGATATAGTATTTTACTTTATGGTCAAAATGACAAGTCAGACAAAAAAATAACAAAAGACAAAATATTACAAAAACAACATAAAATGACAAAAAAGAGACACAAAACAACAAAGAATGAGGAAAATGACATGAATCAAAACAAAAAAAGAGACAAAAATTTGACTAAAGTTACAAAGCGACAAAATAATGGACAAACTGCAAAAACTAGACAAAAAAATTACACAAATGACATAAACGGGACCAAAAATGACAAAAGCGCGAAACAAAACAACAAAAAAGTGGACAAACACAGGCGAGACATAAAACACAAACGATGTTCAAAACAACGAATACAGGCAAAAACAAAACAACAAAAATAAGGCAAAAAACACAAGCAAGAAAAAAAGGAAACATAAAACGACAAAAACAAGAAACAAAACGACAAACAACATGAGACAAACAACAAAAGTCAGACAAAAAAATAACAAAAGACAAAATATTACAAAAACAACATAAAATGACAAAAAAGAGACACAAAACAACAAAGAATGAGGAAAATGACATGAATCAAAACAAAAAAAGAGACAAAAATTTGACTAAAGTTACAAAGCGACAAAATAATGGACAAACTGCAAAAACTAGACAAAAAAATTACACAAATAACATAAACGGGACCAAAAATGACAAAAGCGCGAAACAAAACAAAAAAGTGGACAAACACAGGCGAGACATAAAACAACACAAACGATGTTCAAAACAACGAATACAGACAAAAACAAAACAACAAAAATAAGGCAAAAAACACAAGCAAGACAAAAAGGAAACATAAAAAGACAAAAACGAGAAACAAAACGACAAACAACATGAGACAAACAACAAAAGTCAGACAAAAAAAGAAGACAAACTATTGCAAAAATGAGACACAATGACTAAAGAACAGTGAGCAATCTAGTACTTTCCTTTATGATCAAACAACTTGTCATGATCTAGATTTTTTATTTTTTTTTTTTAAATTTATGGCTTTACAAATTTACAGTTAACGTCTTCTCTGTAATTTTTACATTTTACAAAGTGGTCCTGGTGGCCGGATTGGACCGCCTGGAGGGCTGGTTTTGGCCCACAGGCCACATGTTTGACACCCCTGCTCCAGTATATGAGACTGAGGAGGCAGATTAACCCACAACAGAATGCTTCATTAAAAAAAAAAAAAAACATTTATTGTCATACTCCCATTTCCAGCCTCCAGTAAAATGTGGCACAATGTCCCCAGACAGACCACAGAACTTACAGAAGCCAGCAAACACACAACAGCCCAGAGAACTGAATTACATTAAACATATACATTAAACTGACTGAAGACAAACAGGAGATTACTGCATGAACATCAGCAACTGCTGGCATGATTTATTAGTTTGTGTTTCAGCTTGTATTGTACAATCTGACTAAATGCCTACGAAATGTGTCCTGTCTACACTGGAGGTGTCTGATTGGACTCATTGACATTCATTCCACAGACACACTTCCTGAGGGTTAAGGGATTAACGTTCATTCTACGTTAGTTGATTAGGCATTCCTTGGTTGATGCTGGTACTAGTAGTGCAGTGTTAATCGCGTGGCTTTAAAATGTTTTGTATGAAGAGTTCTATCCGTTACCAGTCCACAAGGTACAGATGACAGAGATTATTTCATTATAAGCGAGAATGCGGAAAGAGCTTTATGTGTACAAGCAGTCATGAATTCACTCATCATAAGGGAGCAGAGCTGAGAGAATGAAGCAGATGCTGGTGGTTTTGAAATGAATCCGAAACTGTAACGATAATTGATAGTTCAAGTCCCTTTTCATATAAAAATCTATACTGGTTACTGGTTTCATCACTGTGCTTCTTTCATATGTGACTGTAAACAGGCATTGTGGATCGCTGACTGGAAAAATCTGATTCTAAAAATGTGTTATTTTTCCACCATTTCTTGTGGACCAGTGGACTCACTGATGATTGTCAAAGAAAATCTGCAGAAAATAATCAACAATGGAAATAATTGTTGCTTGCAACCTTAGTGAGCTGCTGTCTGATTACTCTGGCCAAGGGAATAGAATAAGTTTTACTTACAATACTACAAAGTATGGGGTATGAGTAAATTACCAAAGATGTTCACTGATAGACAGCCAAGCTAAGTTTGAGAGACAGCACATACAAAGCAGTTTAGGTACTATTTTGACAAGATGTATATATACTTGTAGACGGAATATTTTTAAGGTTCTCTATAAAAACGCAATACTCATTCACTCTAACCTCCACAGTCCCAGTTCCACAAAGCAACACTGGATGCAGATACTTCAAACTGAACTGAAAGTTTTAGTCAAATTCTGGCTACAAAGGCTAAATCTCGAGCTCACCTTTATGTTTGGATGGAAATGAATTGTCAGGCAGCTCACACACTACGTCAGAGGAGTGAACCAACACTGTGGGTACACTGAATAACTGTATTAAATCATAATTAGTAGCTTTTGATGTACAGTGACGATGTAGTCCTGCAAACACAGCCTTTATGGCATTTTGAAAACTCCCAAAACAAGACAAGGCACCTCAGCCCCACAGAACCAACAGGTGTTCATATACACAATAGAAATAAACAAACTGTGTACAGAATAACATTTCATACAATTTCGTAAAAACGTCTTCAAAATGCATCTGAAATTTATCATAAAAGCAGGGAATTAACAATGCAGTACATAAACTTTTTCAGTAATTAAATGGAGTATTTACATGTCATATAAGCTGCTGTAGTCATGTAATATTTTGTATTGTGAAGTTAAGACTGAAAAAAGAGTCCTTTTGCCATATCTCTGAAGACATCCCGACTTGCATTTTACCAAACACTAATGATGCATTTAAATCAAACTGGAAATGCACAGTGTCTTATTTACTGTGCATCTTGTGGAAACAGTTGCAGAAACTCTGTTTGGGTTCGGAGGCTACAAATTTATATAAGTCTGCATAACAGCCTAGAGTTGTGGAGATGCTTTCGAGTTGCATTATGTTACATATTAGGGGATGAAGTGTTTTTGGAGCTTGATTTTCACCACTCTTTTTTTGCAACCCTGAGCTTTATAAAAGTGAAATACTAAATCACCTGAGCACCTCATATCCATAATCTGTGGTTTGGGTAAACAAATTCCACTTAGTTTAGAGTGATACTTTTCCATGTTTCCAGGTTTATCACCTAAAAGACCAAAACAATCATCTAAAATGTTCGACATTCAGCTAAGGCACCCGTGTCTGTATTTAATAAACTCCAATGCAATAACACGATTTGACACTGGTAAGTGACAATGATAAACCACTGTGAGCACATTTCCTGCTTCACACTGAAGCCTCATTTGATTACACTGCCAATCCCCAAAGGTTTCAGGTTCTCATGGACAGCAGGCCACTCTGTAGGGTTAAAATAACAACCGAGTATCATTACAAAACATACTACGCCAACTTTTGTATGCAAAGCTCCTTCTGACCAAAAACATAAAATTAGTAAGTGCATATTGATTTGATTACATCACATCACATCACCTATGACCATGTTGCTGTAATGCAGGGTAGCACAAGAAATGTTTATAAAGAAACATTAAATAGCTGTAGCAGATGTAAAGTTCTATTTTCAGTACTGAAACAAGGTTTTTCGTATCTCAAAATGAAGATGCATGGTAACACAAGCTTGTTGCCTTTACAGGACAAATTCTTCTATGCAGGAAGAAATATTTTATAGCCGCAATATGTCACCTCTGAAACAGGGGAAAAAACTAATTATTGAATAACAGGCTAGATTACACACATGGACAAAATTGTTGGTACCCCTCAGTTAATGGAAGAAAAACCCACAATGGTCACAGAAATAATTAGAATCTGATAAAAGTAATAATAAATAAAAATTCTATGAAAATTATCCAATGAAAATCAGACATTGCTTTTGAACCGTGGTTTAACAGAATTATTTAAAAAAATAAACTCATGAAACAGGCCTGGACAAAAATGATGGTACCCCTAGAAAAGACTGAAAATAATGTGACCATAGGGACACGTTCAATCAAGGTGTGTCCTCTAATTAGCATCACAGGTGTCTACAAACTTGTAATCAGTCAGTCGGCCTATTTATAGGGTTACAGTAGTCACTGTGCTGTTTGGTGACATGGTGTGTATCACACTAAACATGGACCAGAGGAAGCCAAGGAGAGAGTTGTCTCAGGAGATTAGAAAGAAAATTATAGACAAGCATGTTAAAGGTAAAGGCTATAAGACCATCTCCAAGCAGCTTGATGTTCCTGTGACTACAGTTGCACATATTATTCAGAAATTTAAGATCCATGGGACTGTAGCCAGCCTCCCTGGACGTGGAAAATTGATGACAAATGGAAGAGACGGATAATACGAATGGTAACAAAAGAGCCCAGAACAACCTCTAAAGACATTAAAGGTGAACTCCAAGGTCAAGGTACATCAGTGTCAGATTACACCATCCATCATTGTTTGAGCCAAAGTGGACTTCATGGGAGACGACCAAGGAGGACATCATTGTTGAAAACAAATCATAAAAAAGCCAGACTGGAATTTGCCAAACTGCATGTTGACAAGCCACAAAGCTTCTGGGAGAATGTCCTATGGACAGACGAGACAAAACTGGAACTTTTTGGCAAGACACATCAGCTCTATGTTCACAGACGCAAAAATGAAGCATATCAAGAAAAGAACACTGTCCCTACTGTGAAACATGGAGGAGGTTCTGTTATGTTCTGGGGCTGCTTTGCTGCATCTGGCACAGGGTGTCTTGAATCTGTGCAGGTACAATGAAATGTCATGAATATCAAGGTATTCTAGAGAGAAATGTGCTGCCCAGTGTCAGAAAGCTTGGTCTCAGTCGCAGGTCATGGGTCTTGCAACAGAATAATGACCCAAAACATACAGCTAAAAACAGCCAAGAATGGCTAAGAGGAAAACATTGGACTATTCTGAAGTGGTCTTCTATGAGCCCTGATCTAAATCCTATTGAACATCTGTGGAAGGAGCTGAAACATGCCGTCTGGAGAAGGAACCCTTCAAACCTGAGACAACTGGAGCAGTCTGCTCATGAGGAGTGGACCAGAATACCTGCTGAGAGGTGCAGAACTCTCACTGACAGTTACACAAATGGTTTGATTGCAGTGATTGCCTCAAAGGTTGTGCAACAAAATATTAAGTTAAGGGTACCATCATTTTTGTTCAGGCCTGTTTCATGTGTTTATTTTTTTTTATAATTCTGTTGAACCATGGTTCAAAAGCAATGGCTGATTTTCATTGGTTAATTTTCATAGAATTTTTATTTATTATTACTTTTGTCAGATTCAAATTATTTCTGTGACCATTGTGGGTTTTTCCTACATTAACCGAGGGGTACCAACAATTTTGTCCATGTGTGGAAGTTTTCTCAGGGTTTTGCCACTATGGTCTAATTTACTCGGATGTAGGCAGCAGCTTACAGTGGCTAAAGTTATTAAATTTTACATAAATATTTCTGGGTATCTGACATTACAGTGTCAGTTTACTTACATTCTGATTCTTGTCTATCTGTGCTACTGTTAGGCTATATTTCAGCATGTTACAGGAAATATTTTAGTGGTTTTACCAAAAAAGTAAAACTTCAGTAACCAGAGACTGTTGCTGTTGTACTTGGTGAGGATAATTATTATTATTACTTAGCATCCGACCAGCTTAGCTGTGGTTTACAACAGGTTCAGACAAGACTTGCAGGTGTCTAAACGCAGGTGTGTCCTGAGTTAAACTTGACAGCTGTGTCAAAATGATGATGATTATGAGAAAGTCAGCATATAGCTACACCTTCACCATTGTCACTGACGGCTTTGGCTTTTTGATTTTACACTTCAACTCATTTCCCAATTGCTGAAGACAGAAGTCAGAAATATCACTAAAAATACACAATGTTTTATCAGTATAGTTTCAGTTTGAATGACAACAAAATAATGTATCAATAGAAATATCCATTATATAGTTAAACATTTGGTCTGTACAATAACTACTCTCCTTAAAATCTACTACAGTATCAATGATAATAATGTACAATAAAATGTAGACCTGCTCTTACAATACACATGTGATTTTGTTTTCCTGAGATTCAGCACAATGAACAAATCAACTGGCTCTCCTGGGACCTTGCATTGCTGTACTACTCACTACATTATTTCTAATCAGTGGATCACATCATCAGTAACACTCTTTCTGTAGAGACTTCAGTTTTACTTGTTTTAGATGTCAGGTAACCTAGGGATGCAGCAGTATTGAGGACAAGGTCAGTGAGTTCCACTGGCATTTGGTGATTTCTACAGGACGCAGCAGCTGAGTTGCAGTTGCAGCCTCAGGAGAGGCTTAATCCTGTGTTAAAGCTTAAGCCACAGCTAAGCTAATCATAAAGCAACAGTTCTGATGTACCTGACTAATTCATGTTGGTCGTTTCTTGCCATTTGTGCTCTTCCACTGACTGTCAGTCAGATGAGAACATCCTTAAAACGTCCTGATTCAAAAGAATTCTGAGAGTTAAAGAAAAACTCAGAATGATGATAGCCATCATTCTGTTAAGACTATTCATGTTTACACTAGCTAATGTTAGGCAAATGTTACATAGTCTCACTTTGTTTGTCTTGATCTGTTACAACACATTTCTGGATTTTCTACATATCAAAAAAATTTACAAATATTCAGTTTTTTGTGTCAGCACTTAGACACACTTACCAATGTCAACTGTGTTGATGGCAAAAAAAAATTAAATAGTGTAAAGGGCAGGTAGTTTGTCTTCTGTGAATTTTTCTATAAAAGTCTCCTGGTGTCAGCTAAAAGTTCATTGGGTACATAAGCAAAGCTTCCATTAAAATTAACTGTATTTCTCAACTTGGTATAAAAGTCGTACTGAACCAAACCACTTCCAGACAACAACCCTGAGAAACTATGGTACGTGGGAGAGGACATCAAGCTCATGTCAAATGCCAGTAGCACTGACTCTAAATGGCAGGTTTACTTTTTTAAAGAGACATTTAGGTGACTTTTCTATTTACAGACATGTTCTTTTTCTGTAGGCGGCTAAAACAGGACCTTAATAGTGAAATGATGCAGGTCTACCAGAGTGGCTGACTTGCTGAGGTTGCACTCCAGTATGAGGTTTGTGTATTTCAAGATGTACGAGACCTGAAAGTGTACAGCAGCTTTAGGTTTGTGGTTCAGGACTGCTGGCTACTCCATTGGTTGGCCAGAGGCCTGCGAAGGAGCTCCTCCACGTGACGAGCTACGTCCATTGTGTCCTCCAGGTCGAAGTCCCCATCTGGATCCAACATGCTGTCACTCCTGACAGGACACAAAGGCCAAGAGTTTCATGATGGAGGCTGACTGGGAAGTTATTCTGTGATATCTGATAGGCCAGCTTGACAAAACATTGTTTTGTAATCATGTACAATCCCTATAAGATTAACCCACCCTGTCTGTGTCGAGTCCTGTAACTGTTTTAACAAACCCATATCGTCTTTTGTTTGTATTTTGTAATTGCCTGTCCTTCCTAGTAAAGAGGAGTTTTTGCATTCCTTCCCACTATTGCAAAGTGATGGCTTGTGGGGAATTCAAGGGAAACGTTGGATGCTGAGCTTCTCTGTATGCATTTTGTGAGGTCTTCATCTTATGATGTGAAGTGCTTTGAGATGTGACTTGGCGCTATATAAATCAAACTGAACTGAATTGAATTAAAGCTGTGTGATGAGACGGTCAGCAGACTTGCAAGTTTTCTACATCACAGAAAACATGCAAGATAAAAATTACTGAGTACAACTCTCAATAAACAACAGTTTGCATACTGTACAATACAGTTATAAAGACCCAGCATATTTTGTCATATTTCCTGAAGACTTGTATTAAATCTATGAAAGAACTAAAATGCACGCTTGTTTTTTGTGACAAAGACAGGTGTTTCAGTGATTCCATCATAAAAAATCAAGAGTTAAAGGAGTTATTGGAAACTAAAGACTACCACGATGTACACTCCCCTCCACAAGTATTGGAACAGTGAGGCCAATTCCTTTACTTTTTGCTCTAGACTGAAAACATCTGGGTTTGTACAACCGTTTGGAATGTCCTGAAGAAGAAAAAAAACACTGGTTTACTAAGTAGCAGAGTCCAACAGGTAGACCAAAGAAAACAGCAGCAGCTGACAACAGAAACATTGTGAGAGCTGCAAAGAACGACCCTAAGACAACTCTTAGTGACATCAGCAACAACCTCCAGAGGACAGGAGTGAAGGTATCACAATCTACTGTTCACAGAAGACTTCATGGACAGAAGTACAGAGGCTACACCAGAAGATGTAAACCACTCAAGAAGAATAGGAAGGCCAGGCTGGAACTTGCCAAAAAATACGGAGATGGGCCTCGAATATTCTAGGACAAAGTTCTATGGACTGATGAGACAAAGATGAACCTTTACCAACGTGATGGAGAAAGCTTTAAAGAAAGAAAGGATCTGCTCATGATCCCAAACACACAAGCTCATCTGTGAAACACAGTGGAGGTAATGTCATGGCTTGGACTTGCACGGCTTCTTCTGAGACGGGCTCATTAATCTTCATTGATGATGGAACACATGATGACAGCAGCAAAATGAACTTAGAAGTCTACAGAAACATTTTGTCTGCCAATTAAAAGAAAGACGCAACCAAACTGATTGGGAGATACTTCATTGTGCAGCAAGATAGTGACCCAAAACACACTGCCAAAGCAACAAAGGAGTTCATCAGGGGCAAAAAGTGGAAGGTTTTAGACTGACCAAGTCAATCTCCAGACTTCAACCCTATAGAGCTGCATTTTACCTGCTAAAGGAGACTGAAGGGAGTAACCCCACAAAACAAACAACAACTGAAAAACCCAGAAAAGCATCATAAAGAAGAATGCAAAAGTTTGGTGATGTCAGTGGGTCACGGGCTTGATGCAGTTATTACAAGTAAAGAATTTGCAACTAAATATTCAGTCTTATTTACTTTAATTCTATCTGTTACACTACTTTTGCGCACCTAAAAATGTGGTGTTCCATTACAAATAATGCTATCTTCTAAATTGTGTATCAGATCCAGATGTAAATACCTGGAAATAAAAGCTGAAATGTTGATCTCTTCTCTCATATTCATCGTTTGATGTCAAACCCAAATGTTTTCAGTCTACAGCAAAAATAAAGGAATTGGCCTAACTGTTCCAACACTTCTGGAGGGGAGTGTACATCGTCTTTACAAGTGCATGTAAATGTTTGTTCACAACTTTAATTATTGTCCCTATACAGCTCACTGAATGTCAGTGTTCGGTCACATGGACAGTTGATACATAGTAGTGAAACAAAGACGGGGAACCTCTAATTCAGCTGAAGCAAGTCTTGCATTAAAACATGTAGTTACATGAAGTATTTTCATCAAAACATCAAAAGTTAAAGTGCTCTTGATGTAATAAAAGTGCCCATCTTCATGTTGTGTTTACACGAGCAAATAAGTGTACTGAAGGAGGTGCTCACATGGACGGGTAGACACCAAAGTTGTTGGGGTGGCTCACAGAGGGAGAAGCTGTCTGGTCCATGAATGTAGATGTTCCTCCGCTGGGTTCAGGGTTCGGGGTGGTGAATCTACCAGACATGCCACACAATACTTTAGCTGTTTCTAGAATGTTAAATGATAATTATCCACTACAGCAATACTGACTGACACTTAAATAATAAAAACATTTCCCACATACGCAGGTATTGTCTCTAAAGTACCTTTTGATGTGGGTTTTGAGCTTCCTCCACACACAAACGCAGTTATAGGTGACGAAAAACTGAGGTTTTGGAAAATTTCTTCCAGGTTGAAAACATTTAAAAATTCAGTATTGCAGTCTTTTTTTTTTTTTTTTTTAACATGTTTACACATAAATGTACAGAGGAACAGAAGCATTACAGTTAGTAAGCTCACACAATTTTCTCCTTCCCCAGTGTACCATTAATTGGTAGCTTTGTAGAACCAGCAGTAGTATTTTTTTTTCAGTTTTTCTGTGTCTGTTTTGAGCTAGGTTTCGTGTAACAGTTTAACAGAGGAGAAAGACAGAGAGAAAAAGAACAACTTACTCTGGCACAACTTGTTTGATCTGTGGCTTTACATATCCATCCACTGCTTTTGCTGCAAGAGAGACATACTACTTAAACATCTAAATTCCAGAATATTTTCAGCTTTACAGTGTCATACTGGATGCCTTTTACTAATTAGGACTTTTATGGTCTAAGCTCGTGAAACATATAGACTACATATTATCAAATCAATGTCACAAAAGTATCTCACATTTCCCTGAGAAAAAGCATCTTAATTGCAGATGGGATTATTAAATTCATAGCAGTGATGTGTTGATAGAAACAAGAATTATAGATACATACAAAGTGGAGGGGTGTAGTACTTGGCAAAGACCTCGTCTTTGGGCCGGTCTGGATAGAGAAACAGGAGATGGTTCAAGTCACTGATGCGGTCAGCCAGGGAGCGAATGGAGAAATCCTTGGTTGTGTAAGGCAACAGATTCCAGACTAGCCTCTCGCCTACGAGAAAGAAATTGAGAATCACAGTCATTGTATCTAAAGAATAAACATAGATATAATGTGAGCGACAAGTATGGTCTATTTATTTTGCACATGCATGTGTGAACATAACATTCAAAGACATGAGTGGAAGTAGAGGCCAACATTGCCGGAAGAAAACTGAAACTGGTATTTCCAGCAGAGGAACATTTTGCCTGTATATATATAGTTCATTTCAGCTGTGTGCTCTTCTCTTGACATTATAATTCACTGCCTTATAGTTCCAAAGGAACTTGAACAGCAGAGCAGGTTGGTACCTGGTTTGTTGGGATTTTCGGCCACCCATGCAATGGTGATGCCTCCGATCTCAGAGTCGCTAAATCGCAGCAGGAATGTGCCATTTGGTTTGGACAGCAGCATGTCCTGCGCTTGCTGCTTGTTCACAAATCCCAGAATGGCCCTATAAACATATTCACACCATTAACACACAAACATTTTGATCACAAGTGAAGTCTCACAAGTGCAGCAGAGCACATACCCATCCATCTCTGCTGGTTGTGGTCAGAGGCAATACATATAACTAAAGAAGGTAGTCAAACAGTACAAATAGTCACTTTTTCCTCAGTCTTAGAAAACATTGGAACAGGATACTTAATCTGAGTATTACCTCATGCTACCGATTAATGAAAAACTATACCAGTCAACATAAGATGTTACCCATCATTCCAGTGAGGCTTGAGATGTTTCTTCATGAGCTCTACAACTCCATCAAACCACTGCCAGAAGGTAAAGTTGCGTCCCGGTAAGCTCTCCTGTACAAATTAAAGTCCACTCTGTTAGTATGTTTACATGTAAACATCAGGCTACTCTGAGAAGTCACATTAATCAAACACTGTGATCACAAACACTGAAGTCAGTCAGTAACTGCGAATTCTAGTAAAGCATTAGTATGACTTCTTCCCTACTCCACCTTTATTCCTTCACCAGGAGCCAAGGTCAGGGTACAGTGCTTAACAAATTTATTAGACCACCTGTTATAAAAACGAGAAAACACAAAGATTTTAGAAATCTGTCAAAAAATTGTTTCAAACTAAAAACTGTATTGTTATTTATTAGGCAAATAACAAACTGGAACAACTAAACAGTCCTTATTCACATATACTAACCAAAAATCTTAATATTTTGTATGACCCCCTTTGGCCCTGATAACAGCTTACATTCTTGCTGTTATTGTTTGTACTTTTCGACAGTCTCTACTGTTATTGAGTTCCACACAGTTTCTAGCTGTTCCCAGAGACTTGCTTTGGATGAAACTTTTGTGTGATCCATTTGTGAATTCAATAAATCCCAGATCTGTTCAATAGGACTTAAGTCTGGACTTTGACTTGGCCAGTCCATCAGTTCCAGTACTGCAGATTCCTTTTTCTTGGTCCAGTAGTCTCTGCACAGCTTTCAAGTATGCTTGGGGTCATTGTTTTCTTGATATATGAACCCACAACCAATCAGGTTCAATCCACAAAGAATTCCAAGATGCACCAAGATGTTGTGGTAGACCTTCTTGTTCAAGATACCATCCATTTTAACTAATTTGCCCATGATTTTTCCACAAATGGAACACCATACCACAATGGAATCTCGACCGTGTTTCACTGTGGGTGCAATGCATCTAGCATCAAAATGTTCTCCAGCTTTTCTGCAGACATAAACACAATGATGCTGAACCAACAGTTCAAACATGGTCTCGTCCGTCCAGAGTATCTTCTTCCAGTCATCTACAGTCCAGTGTTTGTGCTCTCTGGCAAATTTTCAGCATTTTTAGATGTTTGCAGGCATCAATAATGTCTTCTGAGCAGCTATTCATCCCTTTAAGCCTTGTTCCTTCAGTTGTCTCCTTATGGTCATTCTGGAAACTTTCTCAGACTCTGATCTAGAAGCATTAATCTCTGCCTGAAGATCAGCAGTGGTCTTCCTTGTGTCTCTTGAGGTGCCTGATATCTGCTTCAGTTAGCTTTCATTTTCAGCCTCTTCCTTAGAGCATTTTCTAAGTATCAGTCTCTGCATTCTGTAGTCCAAGGCATACTTGACCACACTGCGAGAACACTTTATGTCTCTCTATTTGTCTCAAAGACCATCCAACATCATGAAGTGCAGTAATTCAGACTGTCTTTCTCAGTGAGTTTCCTGCGCTTCATCATTTTGAACAGGAGTGAGGAATTTCAAATTGAATTGATGTTTTTATACCCAAATTTGAGCCAGCACACTGGAATTCTCTGAAAAATCTGAAATTAATCAACAATAACATGCAACCACTGAAACTATTTTTTCTGATCAAGAATGCAAGCAAATAATTGTAATTTGGCATCTCAATCAATTATGTTCTTCACTATTTTTTCTGCTTTTTTGTAAAACAGAAAATTTTAAACTTCATGGATAACAATAATAATTATATTTTAGAATTAAAGATATCATTTTGATTAAAGAGTTTGCACATAATGGCATATTAACCATTACAGAAACATAAAAAAATATTTCGGTAATCAGCAACACTGTTAATTTAGGACAGCGGTAGCAAACACCTTACAATAAGTAGTGGTCTAACAAATTTGTTAAGCATTGTATGTTTTCCGTCTCTTTTGTCTGTCAGTAGGATTACATAAAAATTACCAAGCAAAGTCTTGCTGGAGCGGTGGAACAAGGGTTTGGATCATTTTCTCAACAACAAAAACCAAAAGACAAGACAATGGTGCTGGTGGAGGATGGCTCTCATAGTGCCCTTCTAGTTTTGCATTCTGGTAGCTTAATGCTTCTATGTTTTCAGTGATATGTTTCAACTCCCTGATGTACTTTGTGTATGTGTGTGTAATTGTACTATTTGTGCTTTAGTATTAAAAATCCATTTACACAGGCTCTCATTAGACAGTATATCTCAAGGTGAAAATTTAGTTTAGGTTAGGTTATAAAGGTTCAGTTTAGGTTAAATCTTGAGAAAATTAATGTCAGTTAATGTAAGGAAGTGATTACCAGCCCTATATTATACGCAGCCTTGTGCATGTGCTTGTTTGTTTGTGTGTGTGTGCGTGTGTGTGTGTGTTTGTGTGTATGAGCATCTGAAATGAAGGTGCAGTGTGAGGAAGGGATTTGTAGTTAAAACACTCTCACAAAGCACATGTGTTTGAATAGAACAGTCAGCTGCTGAGCTGAGGAAACAAGCTGGCCTCACCCGGTTGAACTGGGCCCAGGATATAGTCATGTTGTGGTAGTCTTCTGGGTTATTGCTGCTGCTTGTAAAAGCTTTCTGTGCCAGAAAGACCAGGTTATCCTCTGACAGGCCACGCCCACTGTGCATCTCTGCCTTGTACTTCATATCGAGGGCCTCGCACAGCTGAGGCCACAGCACCTTGTCTGGCACGATGAATGGCACTCTGCCCTGATAAGACGATGAACAGGGTGGAAAACAAAGAGGAAAAGCAAGGCAGCGGAGACGTTCAGATTGCAACTCTGTATCGGACTGTACAGTTGCTTTGATTAATTCAGTGAAATTACATCTTTCTTGTGTGTTCTAAGATTTCAAAAGATTACACCAAAGGCCCACAGAAATCACTACAGGCTATAACAAAGTAACAGACTAAAACGTTACAAAAAGCACATTATACAGTCTAGTGAGAGTAATACAGTAAATGAAAATATAAAACATGTGACACCATACAGAGTACACCTTTAAAGAATAAGTCTGACAATAGTCTACAAAGGCCATTGTTAAAAGAGACTGTCCAGGAACAGCCAACTTACCGGCTCAGCAAAGGCATTGTCCCACAGGACTGTTGCTGTAGCATTATTGTCCTGACTGCCATGGACAATCACTACTACAGGCAGGGATAAGGTCTGCAGGTATCAGACACAAGAAGAAGGGCTGTTAGCAGATTATAGAAAAGGCCTCTGGACTTCAAACCGACCGGTAATTAATAAAAGCTTCAAACTAGACAAAGCCATAAAACTCTGGTTCAACTGTGGTCTATGAGTAAAGCTGACTGTTCAGTAACCAAGCAGTTCTGCTCAGCTACAATTCACATGTATAAAAGATGATGTGTCCCATCCGATTACTTTGACATGGAAGACGAGCTCGTTGCCCCCAACGCTGAACTGTGATTCAAACAGGACTGTGAACTTCTCCTCTGTCACTGACTCTGCACCTCGACGGTCCGAACGCTTGATCCGCTTCAGTGACTATAATCACACATACGCAATAAAGACACAAGTAGACATTAGCGACAAATTTCTAATACAATGAAAATGGTGCTGTGCATTCTTAAACAACTGAACTGTGCGATTGCTCTGTCAGTCTACAGAGTGACCAATGTTAACACCAGATTTTCTATTCATACTGTTATTTTCTTTAAATGTAAATGTTTACTTATTCATCACAATGTCTATTCTACATTAACAGCGTTTTAAGTATTTACAGCATTCACATTGAAAGAAACTCAAAATTAAGACTGATAATCCATATTAAAATGTTAGTTTGTATTGTTAAATGTTAAAATAGTGCACTGTCAACAACAGTACATAGTATAAACTTCGTAGCAATTGTATTAGCGTGGGGATTCACTTCGATATACTTTAATATACTTTGTTATCCATGCTGTGTCACTGTAGTTTGATTTAGGTTGTCAAACTCAATAAAATTAAATACAATATAAACTTGCTATTGTACAGCTAATTCTGATAAACAGCTACAACTCTGTATTCTGTCATATTATTAATAATAATTAATGGAATTGATATTTCAGACACAAGTAATTAGCAATTAACTCACATATTTAGCAATCTTAATCACGATCTGTCAGTCACTATCAGTATCCAACATTGGAGTGATTTCATATGCATTAAGTTAAAACCTAGTCCAACACAATCAGAACAGCATAAAAGGACAGTACAAGCAGAACATTAGACAATATTTCTTGTGGAAATTCTAATTAAAAAGCAAGGCTTCTGTAATTGTTGAGACCTAGACATTTTTAAATTATTCCCAACATCAGATATTAATTTTGAATAAGAAGAATATTGCACTATGGGCTTTATTGCCTTAATGTTACAAGGCTAGCAGTGTCAAGTTACAGTTAGTTAGCCAGTAGTAATTTATGATGTTCTACTACTGCAGAGAAAACAAATGAATACAGTAAAGGCAGGCAGCAAAGAGTTGCTGATATCACAGGAAATGACGAGCTCAAAAAGACAAAAAGACAAGAAGTCTGAGTCACCATGTTCCTGAAGTGTGCACTGAGAGTGCCAGTGGCCTGGTGATACTCCATCACACAGTTGTTGTTGAGGATTTCCCCACTGCTTTCACTACCGAGACAAAAGGAGACAGATAGGATTCAACACATCGTCTGTGACTCTTTCTGGGGACAACTTCAACCATGAACAATTAAACATGTTAATTTCCCAGTATGATGAGACAACCATTAAAACTATATGTTAACTAAACTACCACTTGACTAATTAGTTGCTCTTCAATATCCAAAAGACTACTTGCATTACTGTATTGCGTCGGACACGTCTATATGCTGGCATGTGCCCCTCACCTGTGTGTACTCTCATTCTTCAGCAAAGCCTTGGCTTGCTGCTCGCTAACAATGACAGCCTTGACCTGAGGTGGGTTCATGTGGACGTTGAGCTTCCCACCGACCAGAAGACGGACTGTGGCTGCAAACTTGGTCTGGGTCTTTAACACTTGGGGTGGCTGCTTTTCAATGATGAAGGTACTAAAGAAAAAAGGGAGCAGTGAGATAACGGTCAACGTGTTTTTTTTCACGAGAGGATTAAGTTCTCCTACAACAGTGACATCAGTGTGACATTAGCTCACTGTACAGTCACAGTGAATGATGATCAGACATTTCCTCAGTGAAAGTTACTCTGTAAGCAATAACAGAGGGTGGGGGTCTGAGGTACTGTCCACACCTGTTATTAACATGCATTTTGGGTCATTTGAGCACAAGTGGGCAGCTCTAAGTATGTCAGCTCACATCCGGCATTAGAACGCATCTCCACATGAGTCATGAGTGATCGCATGTAGTCAGATCTTACTTCTCTGGCAGGAGGCAGAAAGAATAAGAAAAAAAAAAAAAAAACGAATGATAATGACAATGTGCTCACATTGAAGACGTCAACTAAATAGGTAGCCCTTTGTCTACTCTCCTATCGAGAGCTGTTCAATGGTGATCAGATGTCCAAAGGCGTATGTAAATGCTAGGTGTGAACAGGTCCAGTAAAAAGGCACAAAACGAATGGAATCCTCCAACAACAGAGAATGGGACTGAAATGCAGCTAAGACCGTAAACAGTGTGGAGCCACCTATAGCTGAATGTGAGAATGTATACACACACACACACCGTGTTCATATACACTTTTAACAAACTATATAATTTCCCCCCCAAAAAAAAACATTCAGTTGTCTCTCTGGCTTTATAAGGGCATAAATGGCTTGCATAAGACCCTGTACTAGAGGATTACATTGGGGTTGGGTCTCAACATAAATAGTGCAGGAAGTCAAAAAGTGCAACATAGACAAGAGAAATATAATAATAGTGTTTCAAACTTTTAACCC
This sequence comes from Amphiprion ocellaris, assembly GCF_022539595.1. Classification (NCBI taxonomy): domain Eukaryota; kingdom Metazoa; phylum Chordata; class Actinopteri; family Pomacentridae; genus Amphiprion; species Amphiprion ocellaris. The sequence goes on along the minus strand of NC_072783.1, from coordinate 11,545,948 downwards.
GTCTCCCTGTCCATCTAGCACAATTTTGACAAATGTAGGTATATTTTTCTTGACATAAAAAAAAAAGTCACAAATCTGCAAGTGTGTTTGAAACAGGATGGTAGATTTAAGTTATGAGGTCAAACACCACTTCACAAGCCTAAGGGGATAAAAAATAGAATCTATATTGTATTATTATTGTTGTCATGTAAACTTCCCTTAAGTTTCCCCTTGGCTGTTAAAATAACAGTGACGATCAACAGCCAAATTCAGTGTCATGTTTACCTGGGCAATTTACTATTTCCAGTTGCTGAAGTGGTATGGAATGGTGAATAAAACCAACAAAAGACATGTAATTTGGGTTAGTCCTACAGTCAACAGTTTTTCTCAATAAGGTTGCCAACAAGACACTTGGCAGTTTGGTTGTTACAAGTAAGATTCTACTATTGTGCATTATTTAAGCATATGATGCTTTTAACCAAGTTATGTGAGGCTGTTGCTGAGGTTCACATCTTCCAGATTTAATAAATTCCGATTACAACAAAAAGGTAAAACATTAAATGTTTCTTAATGGTGCTTTTCCTTTTATCGGTCTTGCACATATAACTCTGGTTACTAGGGAAATAGTGACAAGAAAATGATCATAAGATTGAAAAAGGAAACAAAATAATAATAAGACCTCATTCTTGGACTACATCGGCCAGCTCTGGGTCACTTCATATCAGATAACTTTAGCTGAACACAGTCAAGATGCCTTTAGTATATGTCTACTAGTTAAAAGACTTTGAATGCAATTTCATTGTTTCTTGAAGAGAGAAACAGAAACTGAGCATGAGTGGCTTAACAAGAAATGAGAGAGTAAGACACCATAGAGAAGTGAAGCTGAACTTCTGCTTCCTAATCTAATTCAAGTGTAATTCTGTAGTTAAGCTGAAGAGTAATTGTGGAACTGTAATGCAGACTGAGGCTCTGATTAACATAAAGACCAGAGATTAGAGAAGTTGATTTTGATACATGAATAAGTGGTAAAGTCAATTTCTTACCTGGTAACCAGGGCAGAGATGATGTCAGTAATGTCAGAATTGAGTTTGCTAAGCAGCTCTTCCATTGGACCTGGCAGAGGAAGCTGCTGGGTAAGATGTTCACAGCGCCGGATCTGCTGTCGGTTCTGCCAGATAAGGTCAGCCAGCTTCTCACACCTGGAAGAGAAGGAAGGGAGGTGGAGACATCACCGGTATGAATTAGAGGAGGACAGCAGAAAATGACACTGCCATCATTTGCTGAGTTTTTCTATGTGAGTATAGACGGCTCTATTAGTATTTTGACAGTGACACAAATTCTGTCATTTTATTTTTGTAGACCACCATAATCTATTTGAAATGAAGCTATTGTGATTTGGTGGAAGTGTACATGTTAGACATTATTCAAGGGGTTTAAGAAAAGCATTGCACGAACCGTTTAAATTTTTAATAGTTCCTCAGCCTTTACAGGCTAAAAAGTAATCAGACAGTTAAGCGTTAAGCAGTTTCATGGCCAGGTGTGGCCCATTTCCTCATCATTTCTTGGCAATTTAAAGAGATTGAAAGAAATGCAGTATTCAGGTCTGCAAAACAAAAACGCCAGAAAGACCACAGTTAAAATGGACAGTGGAAGAATTCTTTCCTTGGTCAGGAAAAACCCTTCACAACATCTAGCCAAGTCAGTAACACTATAGATGTCTACACTCAAGAGAAACATTCCTGAATGTCGAAAGATGTTGGGTTTTTTTTTAGTTTATATACAATATTACCACTACTTCAAGAATGTACCCAAGTCCTGGCATTGTGAACGAAGAACACACAAAGCTGCTCAGACTGATCTACAAAGCACTATTCCAGTGTGTTCTATGCATGTGTGTGCTGAGGCAATGAGAGCAGGAGGGATGGCTAATCCATCACATGCTAACTAACCTCTAGTCTAAATAATCCAACTACTGTATCTAAAGATCAACAATCTTTCTCCTGAACTGCACACTCTGCCTGTGCAATATCTTTGTTGAACCTCTTGATTTCAAACTAAGTCTACAATTCACCTTGATTGCTTCATATAGAGGCAAAATTACATAAACGGTGTCACTGGTCAAAAATGCATTGACATAACTGCACTGTATAATATTATATGCCAGTTTAACTGGGTAATAATAAACATTTCCACTATATACCAGGACTGGAGAACATCCAGTCCTCCCTCATGAGGACCTCCATTGCCAGCCAGCTGCTGCCTCCTCTTCCACTGAATGAGTTCCTCATCCAGGATCAGAGTCTGCTGCTTCCTCAGCAGGCCCAGGGTCTTCTGATGTTGTTCAGACAAATTCTGCAAACACAGAGCCACATACTAAGAAACATTCACAACACTATTAAGGTTCATACAACAAACAAAGAAGCAAGAGAAAAATTAGCTTAGCGATAAATCAGTCAGTGTGTTTAAGTGCTCTGCAGTAGCCTAATTACTTTAAAATTCTTGTCTATGTGCTTTGAGTGTTATTTAACTGTGCAAACCTACTCATTTAGACTTAAAATGGGATAGTTATACCTGCGACAAATTACTACCAGGGCCTTTAGCAATAGGCTTTTTTCACCCATGCTATGCACATCTGGACAGTAATGTAACACACACTAAGGTGTGATCTGATGCTGCACTTTTTTGCTCATCACTCACTGCAGGCAAGTACGTTTTTGTGTCTTGCCTGGAATGCATGGCAGTGGACATGATGTAGCGCATTTTTTGTATCACTTCCTGTGTCCATTATCTTGTGCTAGAGAGCATGTAACCAGCATGTATGATGTCGCGATATATCGTGCAGAACTCATCATGAAAATTTCATTTAAATCAAAGATGTTTGTCACATAAGGCTGACTTCCTGCTGGTCGGCTGTGCTATGACTGTCACTCAATACTGACATGTCAATGTCTGGAACTTTTGGGTAGGTTGGACAATGTAAAGCATTGTCACCAATTTATTTTAGGTCTTCTGGAAGTGTAACAAAATCTGTGACAACTTTGATGATCTGATGTGATATCTGAGCAGCATGGCCTCTTAAATTCTTGTGAGTGAATATAGTTGACAATAGCTGCTGACTTCTCTGGGACAATTTAATTAGGTCCCATCTGAAACACTCATCAGACTCAACTACAAACATTACAATGGGAAGTCTGAGAAGGTCAGCACAGATCTGAAAAAGCAAGTCACTGACTTCAACAAGTCAGGAGAATCACTTGGATCCATTCAAAGCAGCTACAGATCCAAGAATCAACTGTGCATCAATTGCCACAATGAGGAAGAAAAAACAAGCTACTACCTGCTGAGACAACTAGTCAGGATGTTCCCATTTCCTTTTATTGCAGGACTTACTACCTGACCACAGAACCAAAACTGCAAATTGGTTTGCTGACCATAACATTACTGTGCTTGATTGGTGTTAGAAAAATGTGGTTTGTTATACCGATGAGAACCTAAAGCTGCTCAAAAAATTGCTGAGTCAGACTGTCTGATATCACGCAGTCATGAGGTGATCACACGCTAAGCAGGACTGAGCAGAAATCAAAAGCATTCGTGACAAAGTTTCCAAATGTCGTATAACTTTTATAAAAATGTGCACCTTCAGAATCTAATATTCAGACAACCCTGTACCTCTGTGTGAGGCTTGTCTCCTTGCTGCAAGAATTAAAGAAACTCTGCTTTGACTTCAGTGATGCTGTGTGTCTTTCAGAAAATTTCTCTGACAATTGATCAACCAACTTACGTGATTTGAACCCCATAAAACTCTGTATGGAATATTATTAAGAGGAAGATGAGAAACATCTGACTCAAAAGTACAGATGAGCTGAAGGCTTTAAAATGAAAACAGGGTGAAATATTTCACTTTGCATATAATGAATACAGAATACATTAAAGTTAACTGTTTTGAATTATATTGAAAAATAACTTGTCACTAGATATTTACATTCTTTGAAATGCGCTAGTATTTTGTGTCTCCTTGTGAGCTCAAATTACTGCACAGATACAACATATGATGTGCGTGTGCCGTGTCACATACAAGCCTGTATTTCTGTAGTGTGCTGGCCTCTCTAGTGAGCCACGCCTCCACAGTGGCTCGCTTGCTCTGTAGGGTGGTCTCCCGCTGGGTCCGCTCAGCTGGAGGCAGTGAAGACAAGCTGCTCAGCTGGGCTAACAAAGAAAGACGCAACAGACAGGTAAGATGCTACAAACACCAGCCAATACAATTACACTGATTACCCTTGAAGTAAAGAAGGTGACTTCTAACAAGCCAGTGATTGCAGTCCAAGCACAAGTTTTGAAGTCAACAAGATAACTGAATGTGCCTACAGAGTTCCACACATTCACTTTCATAATTTCTTTGCAACTGACCTACCCCTCCCGAATGAAACAATCTGCTGACCCTTCCCCAAACCAAAAGTAACGCTACGGTACACATGGTTATGCTTAAACACGGGGCATCGACAGTGCTTATAAATGCTGTATCAAACACCAAGGGCAGCAAATAACAGTACACTATTCCCAGCATGTGGTAACACCAATAAAGTGCAAAAAGGACATTAGAATATTTAAAAAAGACAAACTTTGTAGTTCATTGTAGTTCGTACCTAATACAGAAATAGTAAAAAGAAAAATAAGACTCGTCTAAAACAACATGAATAAATGTCACTAATATACGCAGGACTCCCTACAAAATATGAGGCAATAGCAGAACATAAAACTGCAGTGATTTGTTCTTATAGGATAGACAAAAAAACACCAAAACACCTGTAAGTCAAAGCACAGGGCACTGTAGTGAAGTCTAAAGGAGCAGCAGACATAGGCAGAGGAATCAGCAGCAGCTGCTGGCATCAGACAATCATTGATCTCCAATGTAATACAGAAAAGTGGGTAGAAAAAATAACTCTTAGGTTTTTTAAATACTCACACCCACCCTACATGTTATCAAAGCCAATCTGCACTCCTCTACCTGCAAAAATATGCGTCAGTCATCACCAGAACCCTACCTGCAACCTCCACTGCAGTACACCTTAACTAAAAGGATCACGCTCTGAAACCCTGGCCTGTCTTTCAAACTTCCCAGTGCCTGTTCCTCCATTGGTTTCATATAGAGCATAATGGGCCTAAAATAGGTAAACAACTGCCAAACTAGAACAAAAGATTGTGACAATGGAATGAAAACAAAATGACCAGCCTATTAATTGTACTCCTCCTTTAGAGTAGTGAATTCACTTGCAATTTTGAGCTAAAACATTGCTGAGCCACAGTACACATATAATGGTCCTAATTTTAAAGTAGGGTTCCTTATGGCTGCATACGTACATGCATATCCATATTCTTGCTATGCAACAACTAAAAAAATGCAAGAATATTCTCCATAGACATAATTATCCATTTTTAAATCTAAAAGCCTTACAGACATAGAGAAGGAGTGAGACAGACAGTCTTGTCTGAAACACTGCTAATATTCTAACATCATAATTCCTGTAATAATAATAATTACATATTATTTTGATCAAATGAACATGGCAGTAGTTGATCCAGGAGATCAGGCACTGAACATATCAGACATTTAAAATCAGTAGAAATGCATTATGTTGTGTCCTTGTCTCTCCTCACCCTGTATGCGGAGATTTTCCTGGTACTGGATGATGAAGTACTCCTGGCTGTGCTGCAGCTTTCTCAGTTCATTCTCAGTTTCTTGTGTGGCCAGGCGAAGCTCCTCAAAGGCCTGATTGATCTGCTGATGCCGCTGGGATAGGGTGTCCATGGCCTGCCCCCCGCTCCCACAGCTGGCCTACAGACAAAACATTTCTAAGGTGCTTTTTTCCCCTCAGTTTGGTTCTAAGAATATAAAGACACTATATGTGTAATGTGTTGTTTAGGGATAATGGCTTTATCAGTCTTCCAAACAGTACCCTGGATTCCTGCAAATGATAACACCACCACCACCATATTCCTTTAATACTTACATTTGTAGCTTCTTGAACCAGCCTCTGCTCTGAGTGCAGGATGTGTTTAATGCATCGCACCAGCTCCAAAGGACAGCGGTCATAAGTGCTCTGCAGAGATGACAGACAATCCTCAAAATCAGATCAGTTAGTTAAATCCAACAATAGAGCCAAAACGCTTTCTGTACAGTTACCTGCCATGACCCTGCTCTTATTACAGTGAGACAGGCGGATTTAAAATATCATTGTAACATACCTGTTTGCATTTCTTATTGTGAAAATAATGTACATTGTGGTACTGTGCTCCAGGCTAACTTTCTCACTGATACACTTTCTCAGCACCAGCACATGATCTAGTCACACCTCTCCACCCCTGTTCTTGGTACATCTTTGTAATAATCAACCTTTTATGCTGAAAAAATAATTGTCTTTGCATACCCAACTTTTGCACTGATGTAAAAATTGATAGTGAGTTCAGACTTTATATTAGAAAAACATACTTGTGCTTTTGCCTGTCTCTTCACAGGGCTTATCTGATATCAATCTTATAAACTGCACGGAGGCTACACACCTCGTTTTCTGAACATCTGCTTATTGACAGACACTACAATTTACCGTTGTTCCCTAAACTCCTCACATGCAGACTATGGCCCCTTTCGGACATGGATTGTTTCATTAATCTGAGGACAATTTAACATGAGCGCATTCTGGTCAAGTTTCCATAAAAGTCGCTTTGGTACTTTTACTAGATAGTAACATTTCTGTTTCACTTTCAACTCGGCACTTCAGTCTGAACTGAACTGTCACATTTACAGACACGCGTGCACTAGCAATGGTAAATAACATTATATGAGGGGATTAAGGGAAGGATTCCGCATTTCAGCACCAATATCCATCTAAAACAAGACACTTAATAAACAGTTTGCATGCCAAAATCAAAATCCACCTTTTCGTGACTAATTTGTGTTTTGGCATTTGTTACTCTACTATTTAAGGCATTTTTTAGATGAGCAACCTAAAAAAAAACACTGAGATTCTCCCTAGAGACATTGATAGTAGACACTAATACTCTCTTCCTCTGTCTCTATGACAAATGGCTTTTTCTCCTACCTTCCAATGTTCCAATTTGGAATGATTGCTGACTTGGTTAGACAGGTTATCTTGAGAACCAGATCTAGGAGACTATGGTTAAAAATGCACCCAACAGGACGCATTCGTGGGAAAGTTTGGATATTGCTCCAGTGACTGATGAAACAACTTTTCTGAATATGTTAGTTCCCTTGTCTCAACTGGTACCTTGAGCTGGCTGGCGTAGTGGCCAAGCTTGATCTTGAGCAGAAAACCATCTTCTCCTCCCTGAAGCTGGGCTTTCCTCTGCAGCTCTGTCACCAGGTTGTCCAGCAGACGCTTGGCTTTGGTCTCCTCAGCTGGGTTGTCCAGCTCCACTGAATCCCTGGAAAGGCATGTTTAAATTTTCGGATTTTTAACAGATCCATGACCAATGTCAAGCTCACTGCTGCTTCACCAACACTAGCTGCTCTTGTAAGTTTATTTTGTTTCATCTTTAGAAATTCTGGATAGTACCCAAGTTAACTGATTACCTGATCACCAATTTGTTTAGCTTGATATATCAAATACTTTATGAGATATTTTATTAATGATTGCCTGTCGACCCACTGTCAGCACATTTTTTTGTGCTTTGAAATTTGAGATAAAGCAACTGCATCTCTTGCGTGTGTTGCTTTATTTTAAACATACAGGTCTGGTAGATTTACACCACCTAATTCTTTTGGCAGTTTAAGATTTTGCAGAATTTTTTGTTTCCTGCCATTCCATGTAAACTAGTTAGATAACTAGATGGTTACTTCATCTGCATACATGCGAAATTTGTGCTTTTCTCCCACTGTATATATACTTTTTATTTTTTTATTTTAGATAGATAGATAGATAGATAGATAGATAGATAGATAGATAGATAGATAGATAGATAGATAGATAGATAGATAGATAGATAGATAGATAGATAGATAGATAGACATGACCATACTCTTGTAGCAGCATCCATCTTATTTATATGAGGAAGGTAGGGTGGGCAAAATAAAAAATCCGGCAAAAGACATCTTGTAGCCAAACACACTGATACTGAGCTTTACACATCAGAATACAAATAATGATAGAGGTCTATTGCATACCAGAGTTGGCTTTCAATCCACTGAGCCAAGTAGTGTCGCACCTCAATGGGGAAGTGCTGGCCGTACAGTGCCTGCATCTGGTGCAACGCCTCACCCTGCAGCTGCTGGGCCTGGATCCACATTGCCATGGTGGTCCTGTCGAAGTGAGGGGATCGCAGTAAAAGAAGCCGGGGTAGAAGAGAGAGAGTAAAAAGAACAGTAAGCATCAGCTGGAATGCATAAGATGATTGATCTTTACTGAGAACTAATATGAAACATGAATTTATCTAGTCAACATTTGAAATCAAACTGTCAATTTTGACAATAAGCTTTCTGTTTACTGGAGGGCAGAGTCAAAGACATATCAGTCAGCACATCACTGAGCATCATAACTTCAATTTTAATATTAAAATTACCGATACCAACAACATCATTTGGACTAGTCCTAAATATCCTTTGATTAATCAGGATTTTCATTCAGTAGCATCCTGAATGAAACATCCTTCTGACCAGTCAAAGCGACAGTTAGAGATCTCTGAATTTCAGTTTGGACTAGTCACAATAACAGCTGCAGATACCTCAAACCTCATTACAACTAGTCTGAATTATTGAGCAAGATGCAAAAGCACTTGAAGCGTGTTTGTGGAAGTAATGGCGGGTGTTGTGGTGGATAAGATTGTTAGAGAATGCTGTGAAAAATGCAGAACTTATCAGCCACATGTTTGTGCGAAAACAGGAGCTTTGTTTATAGGAGACTTATGGTTGAAATTTGTTAGATCTGCAGCCTGTGTGCTCTGACATGACCACAAAATGGCTTGTCAGATGTGATTACAGCTGCAGCACCATATGTTTAAGACAAGACGCCTTTACTTCCCACTTGCTATGGGTTCTGACATCATTACAGATATATGCAACACCATTTTGCCAAATCAATAATCCATCTCAAAAGACCATGTGTTAGCTGGGCAACACCATTTTGTCATAAGTCATAATGTTCAAGATATTTAGGTAATTCTGACTAATTTAAACTTGGTTTAAGATATCTGAAAAGGACAATGTAGTCATCTTGACCTGAGGGAATTTAAGAATGTATGGAACTAGAATTATTACCAGTCGCTATTGAACTGTAAATATGTGACACTAAAAATAATGCAACGTTGCAGATCAGCAGCTGAAATGTAAATATCTGTCATGAGAAACCCCATGTACATGATTGGTGAAAGTGACAATTTGTCGGGGCGAAATCATGTTTTGGGTATCAGAAATAACAATTATGGGATAGGAAGAAAAATATCGTGAATATCAGAACAGAAATGTTCATTCTGACTAAGACCAGAGTTCCTCATATCTACAATACACAATCAGCCTAGCAGTCTAGTTAAATCATTTCTTTGCATGCATGACCAATCAATGCCAATTTTTGACTTAACAACAAATGAATCATTCAGAAAACATGATGCCGTGTATAGTGGCAAATTAGGTCATCTACCTGAGAAATAGCTAATAAAACAGGACAGCAGTAGTTCATTCAGTAGTAGTAGTAGTAGTAGTAGACCAGACAACACCACAGCAGAACGCCTAACTGCAGCAGGCAACTTTAGGATATAGCTTAGCTTGCTATCATTACTGCACACTGTATACGGGCTCTGGGGAAAGCACGCCTTTTATTAACAGAATCTGAAAATGCCAGTTTATAAGTACTGCTTAACAGATATGCATGCGCTGAACGGGAAGGTGGTGGATTTAAGTTATGTTTGATACTTTGGTGGGAGAAGGCGGCGTCACGTTAGCGAGCTAGCTTCACGCTAGCATAGTAGGGAGGCTTACTGAAGCAGCAAAGCTCGACCAAAACTTCACTTTCATGCTCCGTAAGTAGTTTACTGCTGCGTCCAAAACTCACCTTTTAAGAGACTGCAACTCTCCTTACAGCAACACCATGGACGAGCTGCGGACAGCACATACGTACACAACTTTTAAACCCTCCACTGGTTAGCTGACAGACAAGTCACATCGCCAAACTAACGTTACTTTATCGACTTGCAGTTCGCCATGAAAGCAGCTGTTGTTGACTAGGAGCAAGATGCCTTTCAAAATAAAAATCTCACAAAATCACTATGATATGCCTAATGCTAGTTTATCCATTGGTCATTACCGTGTGTTTCTGTTGTAGCGTATTCAGTCAATAGGCTCCGTAAATAAAATATGGTGTTTTAGCCCCACAGTTCAGTGTACGTCATTATTTAGGTAGGAAGCTCTCCATTTCCGGGTGTAGTATTTTTGCTCAGTGCAGACAACTTGATAACAGTTCCCATCCAGCGCCGAGCTGGGTGTCAAAAGCAGCACATGTCAAACTATTCCGCAATTCCGATTTTGCAATCAATATTTTCTACATGTAGAGGACTGTGTGCAATGTCGTTATTTCCTACACTGAGACGAACCTATGAAATATCTATGTTTTGCAGATATGGAAGTATCTATACAATATTAATATTATCAACTCATGGAAAGAATATGTGCTATATCAGTGCAGTGATTATTGGAAAAATGGGACACTTTGAAAATGTGTATTATGGAACAGTTTGGAGGATAATCGGCCCGTGTATTTCAGCGTCTTTGAGCTTTTGGAAAAGCGCTTTATAAATAAAATTTATTATTATTATTATTATTTATCTGGCAAATGGACTGATAAATACACAGACCTACCATAATCCCAAGGCCTCAGTTCACTCAAAGAAATTACACATCATATTTACTTAACTTAGTTATGTCAACCGGTCCCACGAAACTAAGTTGAATAAATGGGAAAAAGACCAGAAAACTAATTATTACTACCTGCTTTAAATTAAATCTTAACAAACCATCTTGCTTAAATGCTTCATCATACAGTTGATTTTACTAAAGACAGTAATATTAAATGTAGTAAAAATTGTTATGCTGACCTCAATAAATACACTTATGCTGAATTTACTAAGCAACTTTTCTGAAGTTACCTACCACAAACAAGTTGTATTTCATTGACTGTACTTAACAAGACTCTATCTTACTTGCTCTGTCAATGTGAGTGGGTCAAATAAATACAAGTTAGTCATTTCACTTTACCTGACTTTTTAAAAAAATATTTCTGGCCATTACCAGTAAGGCATGCATCAAACAAACAGGCCCCAAGAAGTAAAGCTTGGTGCTAACTGACATGGAAAAAAACAACCAAAAAAACATCAACCCTGCAACCAACGAAGAAACCAATGTTAACAAAGTGACATGTAAACAAAACTACACTATTCAGTGCTCATCATTTTACACTTACAAAATAAATTGAGAAAAATAAATTAGAGAAAATAAATTATGGATAAAAAGACAAATGTACAAATAATGATCATGCTTTGGAAAAAATATTCTTGGTTTCTTCAAAGTTCACTAGTCATGACTAAATAACATTATCTCAAACATGAAAAAAAATTGATGAAAACTTTAATTACTTGTGCTTTATGTTACACAGATATTTTTTAAAAATCTGAAAGCTATAAAACGGCAATTAAGAAACCACAATAAACACAATTATGGAAACAAAACTATGCTATTTAGTATTGTGCATTTAAAACTTTAAATAAATTGAGAAAAGTTATAGAAAAGAAAAAAAACAAGTGTGAAAATAATCATCAAGCCTCAAAAAATGACAATACTCTGGATTCCTTTAGAGTCATGCCTGAATAACATTGTCTTAAAACATATCAAGAATTGAAATGAAAATCTTTCTTAACAATTACGAGAGCCTGATGTTACACATTAGATATTAAATTTAAAAAAACAAAAATTTCAAAACCAAGAAATGAAAATGTGTGTTATATTTGAGAGATGGTCGACCTCTCTGCAGCAACATTTACCACTTGAGGGTTAACAACAAACGAAAAAAAGCATCAGATGTAATGATGCTCAGCATAATAAACATATCATGACCCCCACTCCAGCCCCTGCATGGCTCCCTGCTTCTCCCTCCTCATTCTGTCTCACTCTCTCTCACTTATACTTTCTTTTCCTCTCTCTCTCTCCTCCTGTCCTCCCTACAACCTGCTGACCGCAGAGATTGGAGACAGCTGCACTGATCAGCTCACCTGCCCATAATGACCTCCCTCTATAAAAGCCCAGCTCCCTCTCTATCGATCATCTACTCTCTGCCAGACCATAACCCCATATGGATTTTATTCACCACTCTGTCTCCAACCTTCTCTCCCCGAGCCGCTGCCTCCCCAGTTTCGACAACACATTCACCAGCCGTTGTGGCTTCTCACCTGCCCGGCGATGCACTCGCAGGGCTCTGGATTCCCCAAATCTGCCAACCCCTTGAGTTCAGTTTCCCATTTTTTGTGAGTACGCCGTTTTGTTTGCTTAGTTGCTATCCTTTCCTGCTATGGTTTTTGGAGGATTTCCCTTTTGAGCTTAATTGTTTTGTATTTTTGCTTATTTTCTGAATAAGCCCTGGTCATGCTGGTTCCCATGAAAACCTTGACAAGGAATCCTACCAGTACTTGTTTGCTCTCATTTTTAACAGAGTTTGGAAGCGGGGGAAGAATGATAGAATTAAGTTGTCATATTCCTCTGACATGGCTCAGGGATTCATTACCTGCGTTTATTTTGGACTTTTAACATTTCTAAATCCCAGTCTACCAATTCCTGGCCTGCAAGCCTTGAGACCACACCATGAACTGTTAGGGTGGGTGTGGTGAGCCTGCAGCCAGTTGACCTCCAAGACTATCCTCCCCTGTGTCAATGAACCCATAGACTAACATTCAGTCCAACACTTTCTGGTCAAGCAAGAAATGTACATACTGGGACCTGACAGTTTGGCCAGACAAACAACCAAACGGTACCCGATTGGCCAGCTATAACCCATTTTGGTGACAAACGATCAAACATTTTGTCTAGGGTGGAGAACAAACTTTTGGGACATGGTGTAGTCTTCAGTGGTTGGTTCTTCACCTCTAATAAAAGTGCTTGTTTTTCCAGTTCAAGACTCTTTTGTTTCCCCTGCAGGATAATCAGGACAGTAATGGACCTTTCTGCGGCCTTTTCACTTGGTTGGTACATTTGCCTGTTGTACCTCATCTTTCTTTGACGGCATTTATGCTCAATTCTGGGCATCCAATTTTCCACAGTCTAGTGAGGTAGTTGGCCATTTTGTGCTTTAGGCTTATTTTCCATCCATAATTGTTACAAGGAAGCTGGAGAACCCCGGCGCAGACATTAAAAAAAACGGCAGACGGGAAGTAAATGAGAAGGGTTTTATTTAAAAGAACTAAACCAATACATAGAATTGGGAACTGAGGGGACTAAACTACTCAAATTCTACAAACATACACTACAACCTCAAAAATGGAAGTCTACAAAACTAAGAATGTGTACTCACAAGAAGGGGGGGAACTGAAAACAGAGGGGAAATCCAGGGGCTGATAGAAAACAAGATGGGAACAACATTCTGGAGACAAAAACAGGGCTGGTGAGAATTCAGGAGAAAAACTGAGTCCAGGTGGAGAGCAGAACAGGAACTGGCAGGAGTACGGGGGCAGAGTAGGATCCATGAGAGGCTATTGCAGTTTAGAGATGAAGCAGCAATCTGAGGGAGTCCAAAGGGGGAACTGGCATCCATGTGTGGCTCAGCAGTCTTTGGTCCAGCATAGAGTGAATGACTGAACGGGCTTATATACCATGAGGTGGGATTGAGAGCAGGTGAGTTGAGTGAGCTAATTACTGCAGCTGATTCACATAGCTGCAATCAGACTGCAGGCAGGTGGAAGGTTCAAGAAGCAGAGAGAGAGAGAGAGAGACAGACGGGCAGACAGATGCAGAAAGAGGGAGCCAGAGGGAGAGAGAGAGACAAGGTGTGAGGAGAACCGGGGCCGGAGCAGGGATCGTAACAAAAATGACCTGAGACTGACCCTTGCTCCTTTAACAGGAATGTTTTATTAGAGCCAGAGCCATATCAAAATCTTCATTCAAGGGATACATTTTGTATTTGATCATTTCTAATGCCAAACCCTCTGAGATGTCAGACTTGAGTTTGGATTCAGAAGAGTGCCACTGTTATGAAAGGCTGTACATATGAAAGACGTAGATTCAGGGGAGGAAAGTAAGTCTGCCTGCCAATAATGAAGAGGAATCAAAATCTAATCTTTGATGTGGAGCAGTACGGTGAGGGCTAGTGCGTGACTTACTGTGCAAGTAAATCATTTTAATGGTGCCCTTGTCTGCAAATTCTGTGGTACTTAACAAGTTAACAAACTCATTGTCAAAGTCTTTGTCTCTGTACTTTAGTCTGAAATTTCCAGACAAGTTAAAAGGTCTTTTAATCTCTTGCTTCAGGTCCTCTGCTGAATCCAGTATTCCAGTGGGGAGAGTCAGTTTGGATGCGTTGTCTATTTCAAGTATGACTCTTAGGGTTGCACTCCTCTTGTAATTACTCTGAGAAGAACAACTAATTTCTTTTAAAATGGTGGGTTATTATTAGGGCTTTGGTGATCACAATATATTCCTGCAATAACCCAATGCTTCACACTCTACAATGTATTCACAAACTGTCCAAAAGCGCTTAATTTAGCCTCAACAGTCTATTTGTAACACAGACACAACAGGGCCAAAGTGAGTCACCAATCTATGCACTGTCTTAAGGCATTGAAAATTCATTTTCTGAATCTGCTTTTTAATGCAAGTAATGTAACCCTATACAGATGCATATTTTTTCACGATTTTAATAAAACAAATGAAATTTAATCCAGTATCTCAAAATATTAGATTATGTAAGACCAAACAAAAGGATTATAAGGATTTACAATACATGTCAAACTTTCAATGAAGTATGTTCATTTATGCACTCAGTACTTGGTTGGAGCTCCTTTTTGCACAAATTCCTGCATCAATAGTGCATAGAATGAGGCAATCCGCCTATAACATTGCTGAGGTGTTATGGAAGTCCAGGATGCTTTTTAAAGCAGCACTTCAGCTCGTCTGCTCTGTTTGTTTGGTGTCTCTTATTGTCCTCTGCCCTTGACTGGACAGAAAACTCACCTGACCTGACCTCCAAATACAATCTGTGTATTAAGAGGATGACAAGACACCGCACCAACAAAATTCTGCTTCCATAACATATCAGCAGTGCTACAGGTGGATTGTCTCCATGCCAAGGCCCATTGATGCAGGAATTTGTGCAAAAAGGAGCCCCAACCAAGTACTGAGTGCACATTGTGCCATTTATAAATGACCCCAGCTGTGGAATAAACAACCCTTGCTGCTCTGTGGTCACTATATCATGCAAAAGGATATTTTCTTACAGCCAAATGCTTTGACATAATGACATTTGCACAACAATGCTTGGTAAATTGAGGATAAGGCTAAACTGCTACCAGGAGCTACATTAAGGAACTTATTTTGATAAGTGAAAGATGCTCACCCCTACTGTTGAGTCGCTGGCCTTGCATCCATCAACTGAACCACTCCCAAACATCCATCCATCCATTATCTATACACCGCTTAATCCTCACTAGGGTCACGGGGGGTGCAGGAGCCTATCCCAGCTGACTCAGGCGAAGGCAGGGGACACCCTAGACAGGTCGCCAGTCTGTCGCAGGGCTACATACAAAGACAAACAAGCACTCTCACATTCACACCTACGGGCAATTTAGAATGATCAATTAACCTCAGCATATTTTTGGACTGTGGGAGGAAGCCGGAGTACCCGGAGAAAACCCACGCATGCACAGGGAGAACATGCAAACTCCATGCAGAAAGATCCCGGGAAAGCCGGGACGCGAACCAGGGACCTTCTTGCTGCAAGGCGAAAGTGCTAACCACTACGCCACTATGCAGCCCCACTCCCAAACACAACTTGGGAAATCTGGAATTCCCAGTTGATAACGGCTTTGATCTAGTTCTAGTAATGAAGGCAAGCTAAAACAAAGCCAAAAAAAGTAACTAATGATTAAATTTACTTGCTATATAAATGTAGCTGAGTAAAAGTATTATATCTGCCTCTAGTGGAGTAAAAGTGTTGAAAAAGCTTCATGACATGGAAACATTCAAGTGAATTAACATTAAAAATATCTCAAATAAATACTTAAATGCAGTACTTGAGTAAATATAGTCCTTTGCATTGCATCACTTCACAAGCCTGACTGCAAGGAGTCTCCAAAACATGAGATATTTGCTTACCTTTAGCCATGCAGATGAAGTTTACATTACCAAAGAGCCAAATTAAGTTAAAATCATTATTTACAGACTATTAAAAACTTCTACAGATAAGGTTTGAAATTTCACTTCTCTGATGACGGATTCTGATACTTATAATACTAATAAATTGTGATGCACTCAGTTACCAAAATTATGAACACGTTTTTAAGTTGACAAGCTTAAAACTGTTTTGTTTGGGGGTTTTTTGTTTATTTTCTGCAGTAGCTCTTAAGAAAGGCATTCATTTGACAACAATTTATTCGGCAATAGTGTCGTTTAAGTTTTATTTTTGCTGTTGTGTGAAATACACACAATATTGAAATCTTGAAAACTAAAGCAACAAATAACAAAGCTGAGTTTAGTTTGCCCACATATTAAGTTGATGCAGTTACAAATATTATTCTGTCAGCCAAACGTATCAAAATATTTTTTTTATTTTTATTTTAAAGGTTTATCTAAGTTAATAAATTTGATTTTTTTTTGCATTTATTTAAGTGGTGGGTGTACTGGGATATATGTGACGTGATGTGTGATTTACTATTCTGCTTTGCAGGGGCTGTTACCTGTGGCTAATGATAATTCCACTGTCCTCTAAATATGAATATCCAGCTGCCTTATGTTGCAGTCAGGGACCTGTAATACACAAATTGCGTACTGGCCTTATTGTAAGAAAGACTGTGAAAATAAAGGTTGTAAAGAAGCAAACACTTCACAGTGAAAACAAACATTTAATTTCTAACTCTATTATGATGTAGCAAAGTTTCATAACTTATGCTTCAGTGAAACCATAAGCACTCAATTAAAACTCCAAAACTGTGAACCAAATTGCTTTTATTAATTAAATCGTTAGTGGTTAAGCAATGCAACATTATACAGGAATCAGTTACTGACAAAAACAAAAGCAAGGAAACAGTTAACCGTGAACTACATTTGTGTTTGTTTGGCACAGGCTTCGTTGCAGCTGCATGTTGTTAGTGCTCTGACAGACATGGCACTGTTGATCCATTTTGAAGGCCTGAGCATTAAACCACTGAAGGTCTCTACCACAACTGCACAAGAAAAGGACAGAATCTTTTTGGTTGCTTATATGTAGGTGTAAGGGTCATGTGTTGCACTGGGAAATCTATGCAAACATCATAATAAACACAGAAGAAGTGCAGGCGGCAGGCAGCAAAACCGCTGGCTTAAATCTGCACTGGGACTGTTTCACATTATATGAAAGAAGGAACACAAATGAAATGGTTATGAGTTTGAGCTCGAAGCTAAACTTTGATGCTAGACATACTGTGGTGACCTTTGGCAAATGCTCTTTTGTCTTACTTGGATTCAAACATTGCATCCTGTGTTTGTCTCAGCAGTAGCTCTTTTGACTACAGACCTGGCCAGGGTGAACACCCTTCAGCGTTCCTGGACAGGTTGCAACCTCCTCCATCCCTTGACCAGGATTACTTAAGAAAATGCATAGGCAGATGAAAACGTATCGGCTACAAAAATGCAGTCAGAGCAAAACATTCAAGAGAGAAAAACATGAATTCTTAAATTCATTTTTGCAAGGCATTCCTAAAATACCACCAGTGGCGGTGAATACACGAAACACATTTATACATCTTATTTCAAACAAGTAAATGTGAATAAAAGTAGGCATATCTGAATAAAATGATCATTTGAAACAGAAGCTGAAAGATCTGGTGAAATGCATCTTTAATCTGGAGCAGAGAAAATTATAGTGAGATGACTGGACACTAGAGGTCAGTGTCAGACTGCAGCAGTAACACACACTCACAGTGTCCATTAGAGTCTAAACTATGTGTGCTGAACATATTGGTCCTCATTTAGTTTATTTATGGAACACATTTTTGAATAACTCATAACAGATTTTAAAGAACAAAATTCTCATCAGAAAATAACACAAGTAAATTTCATTAGTGAGGGAAGTGTTATGTCTCTATTTTATATTTTGCAAACCTTCATTTTCACAGGTAATGATTATTCTTTGGGAGCAATGACAGCAGAATGTTTCATAAAAATACTGCATTAAACGAGTTGAGCTGAAGAGACGGCCATTAGGCTACATTCTGCCAGTAATGAAAAAGAGACAACATCTGCCTAACGTCATGAGTGATCATATACAAAATCATACACAAATACTTGTGCATATTGAAAGCAAAAAAATATAACAGACATCACTGTGTCACTAAATATGGTAAATGAAGCAGAGTAGAATAACACTTAAGCATTAAAACAGCTGAACAGCAAACAACGTGGAAGGAATAGTTCTGTGTGTGTGATATGTGATATTTCTAAAGCACAAAGAATGTCTGGATAAGCATGAATATATACTCAGTGTGTTGGGAATCTGCTATACCCAAGATCATTTTCATCAAACGCTGCTGAAATTCAATGGACAGGAGAGTCATTTCCATATTCTCATCACACTAGCTGTGAATGGTTAGTGTCTTGACATAAAAAATGAAACAGAAAATGAAAATCAGACACTTTGATGTAAGGGAATGATGGTGTCCTGTCGCCCACTGTATCTTCCCCAGCCCTACCCACCGCAAAGTTGTTCCATTTTTGTCGTCCTCTCTTAATTCATCATCATTTACTCCACAAAACACAAACAGACTCTAAACAACCCTTGAAGTGCTTTTGCAAATGCGAGAAGAATTCCATTAAGTCATTTAAATTGTAATTCTCATAAATGATAATTACATTTTTCCAAATTGCATCATATTTTTACAGTTTTGGCCATCATTCTTATTCTTAGTACTAAGACTGTCTTTTCTAAGTTACCTGCTGACACTTGGAAATGTAATAACCCATTGCCAGATTGGTGGCTGGAGGTTAACAATGAGCTGGGATTTAGGGAGCTAGTATCTTCCATTTCCTCCCACTGTTTTTGTTCCATGCAATTTTATGACCTTTTAAAAGCAGTACAAGTATCTATAAAGAACACAACACCTACCATCACTTTATAAAGTGTGTAAAATGTGTTAGTGAATACTTATTTACAACTCTGGCAAACATGAAGCACTGGCATCCATTTGGAGTTGTATATAGTCTAAGATATTGTAGTTAGTCCAACCTGAGGAAAATATCTGTCTGCTTAGCTGCTAGGTGTTCTCCTTTCTTCATGATCATTTAGATAGCTTTGTCTGCAGCTTTCACACTATTAGTTACTATTTCTTTATGAAAAGAATACAAAGGCGGACATGACCAGCCTCCTAGTATAACTTTGACCTGCAATATTTACCGGTGTTGTGCTTGCACAGACAGTTGCTGTGCAATGAAGAATTACTGCAAATAAATTTGGCAGCGCTGTTTCTGTTGGCTTGTTCACCACCAGTCTGATCATCTGGCTGATCAGTCAAACCTGTAGTGACATTGGCAGCATCTCAGAAGGTACTTTGATGAGTACAAAGTTATCTTAACTGGAAAAAATAATGGCCAGAATTATAAAAATAGGGCCCCATTTGTAATTAGCCTCAATCATTTTTTAGCAGTGTTCTGAATCCCAACATTTTTTATTTTGCTTTTCACAAAAGAACCTCAGGGTTGGTGCAAAGGACTTTGAAGAGTCTTGGCAAACTCCTTGTTCTATATTTAGTCGCTGTCTCTATCTCTGTCCTCATTCTCCTGCAAGGCATCATGGCTGTCCTCCTCTTCATCTTCATCAACCTCTTCCTCATCGCCGCCTCCATTCATCATCTCCATCTCAACCTCCACTGCCCCTTCCTCAACTTCGCCATCTACCCCACTGAAGGGGTCAGCATCCTGGGACACCTCCACCATCTCAGTGCCTTGGACCACCTCAACAGCACCTTCACGGACTTTCTTGACATGGAAGGTAAAGGGGGGCACCTTGTACACAGCAGTCTTGGACCGAGCGTAAACGACGTGGTCTGGTGTAAAGGCCTTCTTCATCTTTTCACTGGACGTCTTCATCTTCTGTTTGCGGTCAGGATTGACAGTCATGCGCGTTTGAAGCTTTCCCATCTTCTTCTCGATGTTGTGACGTGTTTTCTCCAGGTTCTCCTTGGTCTTCTGCTTGGTCTTTTCTAAATTCTCCTTGGTTTTTTGTTTGGTCTTTTCCAGGTTCTCCTTTGTCTTCTGCTTTGTTTTCTCAAGGTTCTCCTTAGTCTTTTGCCGGGTTTTCTCCAGGTTCTCTTTGGTCTTTGCTCTGGTCTTATCCATCTTCTCCTTTGAGAAAACGGTCTTCAGGGTTTGCACACGCTGCAGGCTGCTGCGCTTGATCCGTTCAGCTCGAGTCTCCTCAATGGTCTCCTCAAGCTCCACACCCTCCTCATCTGACGAGAGGTCTACATGGGGTTTGTCTGCCTTCTCGCCTTCTCCTCCCTCCTCTTCAGCCTCTTCCACAGCTTCCTTGAGCTCTAGCACACTGCCACCTCTGCTTCCTGACACAGACTCAGAAACCTTCATGGATTTAGAGATGCTGAGTTTTGAGGGAACCTTCACTTCATCCTGTGGAGAAGAGAGCACAAAGAATGTTACTCAAATAAAGTCTGATTAGATAAAAGATGCTCAAAGTTCAAGCAACAAGAAAAGAGTTGTTGAAAAACCTTCTGAAAATGTTATACGTGAACTTTTGGTCCCACAGAAGTCAAGGTAACTGCAATAGCACACATTATAATTAATATATGTATTATGTGTTAATTGATGATCTCATAAAGCTGATGAACTTGATACTTTTTAGAGTTTGACTGAGATGTAGAGGAACATCATGAGATCTCTCAGAAAGACAGCATTACTAAAACTGCATTTGCACATGGTTGGGCTTCTGCTAAACACTTCTTTCACATCTTTTTTAATCCCAAAATAGCTAAGTAAAGATATAAAAAGGAAGTTGTCAGTGCTCAGTTGGATTGATAGTTAAAGGAGCAAAAATGAACATCTTCAACCATTAGGGAGTGGTGGAACAGGTTTGAAATACAACACTGGCATATTATCACATTATAAAATTCATATGGCAAACGTGTAAGAAAATAGTTGCTTTTTGCATATCTAGTAGTTACAGAGCATGTTAGTGTCAAACTGATGGGGTTTAGTTGAATATTCACTCTCCATTTAGCTCTGCTTTGGTGTCCATATGTTTGTTAGTAGCAGATCACTAATTTGTGCGTCTTCTGGTCGGTGCTGAACAGGTAGTGTACAGTAGTGTACCAGCAGTGAGAGAGAACGAATAAAGTCAAGTCATGAAACAAACAATGCCTGAAAGGAAGTTGAAAAGTTTTGTAAAGCTCAAGAAAAACTAAAGTCAGATGTTTTTCTTTCTGGCCTGAATGTAAGTGAAAACATTCTGTTGTATTACATGTCATCATTTCATAATTAATTAATATAAAAGAGATTAATTGGTGATTCTTCAAGGATAGCTAAAACAGGGAGGTGAGATTTAGGGCTGTCAGGGGCTCCAGCTTGGGGACGGGGTGCTGGTGTAAATAATGAAATGGTCTTTGCTTATGTGAAATGTATGTTCCTCTATTTGTACATTTTTCCTCTCTGTTTCCATGTGCTCAGGTACACACAGGGTAACTGAGGTGAGAAAGATGACTCACCAGCTAGAGTTTGCTAGCTTAGATTACAGCTTAAACAGAGATGTTGGCTGACTACATTTTGACCAAGTGGAATCTGTAACAAGACTTCAGGGTTCACTGATTTATGTCATACCGGAGGGAAGACACGACAGAGAAAAATGTTACCGTCTCAGAGACAAAGGAATGGAATCTTGGTCATGGAAATAGGTTAGGGGGCATTTCTGTTAGTGTTAGGCAATACAGTCACAGCCGGAGTACAAAGCTGCGCATACTTTCTACTCACATTCATAAGATATGCACAGTCCTGAGCAGATAATACACACAAAGTGGCTGGAAGAATGGAGGGGAGGAGAGAACTAATGGATGTTTCCATCCAGATGAGGGTGAGTTGAAGTTTTGTGGTCTAATTGTGCAGGCTGGCACATGCTGTCATTCTCCCTCACCTCCGATTCACCCACAAACACTCCATCACTTGCTTTTGGAAACATGAACAGCCAAAACAGGAGAGAAATTCTATGTCAGTGGAACTTTGCTGTTGTTCATTATGACTGGATTTTGTGGGAGAGATAACCCAATAACTTAACTACTGTCAAGATGCTGATTGTCTGTGCTATGCATATGGTTTAGTACAGGGATGGAAGCTACAGGACGGGTTAAGTCTTGTTTTTGCAAGTCACAAAATCTCGTCTCAAGTGTCGATTATGTCTTGCCTCCAGTCCAATTGAAGTCCTAAAGTTTATGGTTTGAGTTCTACGCAAGTCATTACGCCTAGTTCAGGTTGCACATGTTTGTCACTCAAGCCAAGCACTGGAACTACAGGCTTTGCTTTGCATGTAAAGATTGCCAGTATGCATACTGAAATGACTGTAATTACCAAAACTGATTAATTATTAGCTAGATTAGCATGCTAGAACCCATGTGCACTATTGTTTAATAATGCTAACATAACAGAGACTTGGGTCACTTAATGTAAAAAAAAGACCGGTGCAATGAAAACTTAGCCCATGTTTAATGACTTCATGACCTTTCCTCCAGCAGCCCCTTCAGCACACAGTAGCTCCACAACGGGCAAGACTGATTGTAACGAGCTTTTCACCCTCCAGGGCCCAGGAGTTTGGTTTTGTACATTTTGTTACATAACATACAAGAAGACAAAAGACAAATAAGCATGACCTGCGTCCATCTCACCCTGGCCCACCCTAATAAAGCATTCCTGCACAGCATCGATTCCCCTAACGCTCACATCTCCCACTCACCCTTTTCTCTACCGTACCCATTTGCATTCCAGATGAGGGAGCCTTTCTTTCCCTTCCTCTCATGTGCTCCTTCACCTCATACATACAATGCTCTGGCTTGTTAATGAAGGGATGGGAAGGAGGGGTAAGGGGAAGGGGTCTTCCTCTTTCCATCACGGCAAATCTTCATCCAGTGGGGCTCCTGAATGTCTGCATGTACTGCTTGTTGTACATATTGTCTTTTCCTCTCTCCCTACACCACTTTTACGATCAAAACAGGAACACAGCAGAGTCAGAACAAAAGACTCCCAGGGCGGGAGGTGGAGGGGTGTGTGTGGAAAGTGGAGATTCTTTTCTGCTGTGGTATGAATCAAGTAATAGCACAAGTGGGATGATTCTTCTGTGTCTTGGAAAACCATCTGCTCAGCAGGAAGATGATAGCATCAAAGTGTTAGCTGGAAGGTGCCTATTGTGTTCTGTTGCAGTGTGATGGTGGTGTATTGTGCTGTAGTATCTTGGGTAAACTTGACTGTGGATGAGGGATTTTGGCTTTCCTGAACAGCTGTGTTGACATAGGGGGGTGATGGAAAATATCGGCCTTGCTCAAATTCATTACATCTTGTTTTGAACTCAAGGACAATGCAATGGAAGTTACAGATCGCTCTGACGTGGCCTCATGGTTTGTCACAGCTCTAATGAAACGTGGATTTTAGTGCTGAATGATTACATACAGCCTTGTGAAAAAAACTTAATGAGCTTCCTGCTGTAGCACGAGTTAAACAAATAAGTAACATTTTTGCATTCTTTCTGACTTGTACAGTATCCCAGTCTAGCCTGGAAGCAGGAATAAACAACCAGTCTGACTTAGTATGAAGCTAAAAATATATTCCCATGTACACTTCCAACACCTCTAAAGCTCAGATATACTCATACCAGCACTTCTAGACCACAACTTACCCACAGACTGCAATGTACATTGTACATGGACATCCATCCATCCATTATCTATACACCGCTTAATCCTCACTAGGGTCGCGGGGGGTGCTGGAGTCTATCCCAGCTGACTCGGGCGAAGGCAGGGGACACCCTAGACAGGTCACCAGTCTGTCGCAGGGCTACATATATAGACAAACAAACACTCTCACATTCACACCTACGGGCAATTTAGAGTAATCAATTAACCTCAGCATATTTTTGGACTGTGGGAGGAAGCCGGAGTACCCGGAGAAAACCCACGCATGCACAGGGAGAACATGCAAACTCCATGCAGAAAGATCCCGGGAAAGCCGGGACGCGAACCAGGGATCTTCTCGCTGCAAGGCAAAAGTGCTAACCACTACGCCACTGTGCAGCCCTGTACATGGACATATGTTTGAAAAGTCTTAAATATTTGATATGCAAAGCTAACATGTTGTCCTCTCACTTACCCCCAAATCATTCATGTACTGGGTAAACAATCAAGCAATCTACTAAATACGCGTTTCTATTTCAAAAGCAGTTATTTTACACTAAAAACAAGGCTCCTCTGATGAAAAAGGTTCAATGAAAAACACATCCACCTGTTTGAAGGGGCTCAGCATTGCTACACTACAAAACCAAGAATCCCCAATTCCATCCTAACATCTATGCTTTGTTCATGTACTTATCTCTAATCGCCATTAAGCACAGTACAAACAGCAGACAACTACTGGTAGCTGCATTATATTATGTCTCTTGTACAGTAACAATGAAAAATTACTCACCCATTTTAACTGAATTGAACTACCAAAATGGACTAATATGCAGCAAATCCGCATCTCTTTGGGGTCCTGGGGTCTGGAACTATGAAGCAATGGCTAGTTTGCTCTGTGACTTTTTCTCATATGGATGTCGTTGACATTGAGGGACTGGTCAGAGTTGGATGTTCAATGATGGACAATTTGAAGCACAGGGAATATGAATAAATGAAAATCAGCCTGATTATACTGGAGTCCTCTTATACTTCATGGAAAGTAATAACCAGGCAAATGCTGATGTAGATGAAACCTATTAGCGCTAAAAATGAGGTGTAGCTGGACTGCTACCTTATCTTCCAGGGGCCTGGAGCCCAGTCTGTCAGCTCAGAGAGTAGGAGGTCACTGGTTAATGTGTTTGCACAAGAAGACTTCACAGGGGCTGCGCTGGAGGGAATTCTATGCTGCGTGCATGTGTGTGTCCAAAGTACATGGAAAGAGTGTACGGGGAAGTTCAGCCATTCACCTTGGTGTGTTGACTTCCTGACCCTCCTAATTTAATGAGACATTGTTCTCCATGAGGCCGCTGTTCCAAAGACAGGAAGGTACACTCAGAGCCATGGAAAATAAATGAATGAGGTATGTAATGGTTCTGCGTGTGTGTGTGTGTGTGTGTGTGTGTGTGTGTGTGTGTGTGTGTGTGTGTGTGTGTGTGTGTGTGTGTGTGTGTGTGTGTGTGTGTGTGTATGTGTGTGTGTGTATGTGTGTGTATGTGTGGTGGTGGTGGTGGTGGTCTAGGCAAATTTGTGAGATCACATTTTGACTTTAGCTCTTGCAAAACACACACAAGGAAATAATTTCCATATCTAGTTTGCAGTTAAATTACAAAATAGCAGTTGGGACAGAAGTTTGTTGCAAAACACAGTGAATGACTGAGAGAGACGGAGGGAGAGACAGACAGACAGAGAGAGAGTGTCTCCTCACAATATTAGGCTGCACTATTTTATCTGTTTATGTCTTCATGTTTGTTGGGTGTTATTAAAGAATGTGTCTTTTTGAAACACACAAGTTTCAATATTGCTTTATTAACATAATTTCCTTTCTTTCTTTCTTTCTTTCTTTCTTTCTGCTGCTGGACAGATTCCTGCTTGACTCATGGCTGGTGGAAAAGTCATTAATCTGAGAGGTGTTTACAGTGCTTTTACTCTGACTCTCTCTTTCTAACAGTCCACCACCCACTATATGTGTGTGCTCTAAATCATGAATGCCCACACTTTCTTACATTCTGGCATAGTACATTATGAGGACATTGTTAACAATATAAACAATATATAGCAGGTCTGATTCTGTGGGGCTTGTCCTTACATGACAGCTGTATGTTGAGGAAATGTATGAGGAAACTGTAGCTGCTGGATGTCTCTGTTACAATTTGATATTTAAGATTTAACAGCATTTATCAATTGTTAAAACATTACACTTACACACAAGCTAGCCTCGGTCCCATTTTAATCAAATCTGATAACAGCATTGACGTGGAACATGAGTAGCCTGGTTGTTAGTCTGTCTTTGTATGTCATCTGTGTGGCTCATCCAGCCTCTCTGTCTCTTGTCTTGTATGTCTCCCACATGTTTCTAGCAGCAACACTCCAGGTAAAGGTTTTCAACACCAGGACGGAGCTTTATCCTCTCTTTGAAAACAGGATGTTAGGTTTAAATTAACAACAAATAAACAAGATGCTCCAAAAACAGCATAATGACTGGATATAGTTTAACCTTTCAACATAAACTTTCCCCCTTTCCTTACTCCTTTAAGCTGAGATTGAAATAATGTTACTAGGGAGTGGCGAAAAATGCTGTGAAGCCTATAGTTCTTGCAAAAGCCTGTCATTGTTTATGCTTGTGTGTGTGAGTGTCTCTTGCTGAGATCAGCTGACTGATGCTCTGTGTTGTCAGCACAACACAGTGTTTCTCTTTCATGATGAGTGTGCACAGTGACTTCTGTCCCACCGTCCATTCCGCTGCTGGATCACTCAGCACAGACCTCTAGAGCTGAGCATTTACGTTTTTCACGCTTTCACATTGGATGTTAACAGATTTGATTCCCAAGTACATATGCATTGCCTATTTCTGATGGATTAAATCAATAGATCTAAAATTGAGGTGTGCATATAAAGAAAGAAAATAGAGAAAGAATAAGCAGCTGTGGAATGACGAAACAAAAAAAGTCAGACAGACATGACTTTTTACACACATTATGGCAATCCATATGTCATCTGACAAGCGAATAGCGCTCTACAAAAAATGCGCTATGCTGCCAGTGGTGTTCGAAATGATGATTTAAACGTAAAGTGTCTCTCTTCCTGTGTAAAATCACTTGTGCTGAAAGTGTGTTTTAGGTGTTCTGAGACAGACAACACTAGACTACAGGAGAAATGACTTTCTGATCCTCTTGTTTTTCTTTTCTACCTAATCCATTATTCCCTGATGCCATGACATTTTGTTACACATTATTATTTGACATCCAGGGATGTCAGGTTTCAAGTCTGTGCATTTCCTGAAAGTCACCTTTCAGAGATGTCTTTTTCCTGTTAGAAGACCAGCATCTTTTATCTGCACCTTGACAAAAATTCTGAGCTGAAAAAATGTCATTTTGACCACTGAGTTGATCTGTCTATCAAGCTTGAAGGTCCAACTGGCCAAAGATAATGTTCTCAGTCTAATTTCCATCCAAATTTGAATATTTTTGAAGCAGTCCAGCAAGGGCTACATTGAGTCTTGCCTTTTTATTTTCCTCAACAGATAAATTTGTCAGCAAAACAATGAAAAGTAACATGTTTCCTAAAAATAGACCCCAAGTGCAGCATATATAATGAAACAAGAACTGGGTTTAAAAAGGAGCCTTGAGAGGCCCAGAAGTAAGCAGACTGCTACCTCTTTGACTTTCAGATCTGTGCTTGCATACTTCATGTCGTTATTGTTACATTGTAATTTGTAATAGCTGCAAATAAAAATCATGCCAGAACTGAGTGTTCACTGGGGGTGTGGAAACTTTCCACTCTCACACTGCAACCACTCATCAGGCTGATGGAGAGGGAGAAAGGAATCCTGCTGTAACACACCCCTCTCTGTTTCTGTTTTCCTGTTTAAACTCAAACCACCAAGAACTCCCCAAGTGCTGTGGAAAAGCCAGTGTGTGTGTGTGTGTGTGTGTGTGTGTGTGTGTGTGTGTGTGTGTGTGTGTGTGTGTGTGTGTGTGTGTGTGTGTGTGTGTGTGTGTGTGTGTGTGTGTGTGTGTGTGTGTGTGTGTGTGTGTGTGTGTGTGTGTGTGTGCGCGCTCTGTACCTGTATGACTCACATAGATACAGCACATACATGCGTTCTGTCCACATTCCATTACACATACACGCGGACTGAGGGGGTTTTCCAGTAAATCAAGGAAAAAGGGGAATCCTCATGACTGCTGATGTAGAGAGGAACTGAGGGCAGGCTAAACAAGGACACTTTTTTTCCTTTTGGGGCTTTGGATTCAAAAGAGCAAGTTACAATTTCACCACAAGGAAGTCCTTCTGGAGCTTTTATTCATGTCAGATGTCATGAAAATATAGTTCTGTTTTTTTCTGAAAGCTTTTAGTACTAGTCGGTTGTTAAATGCAAGCTCTAGAACAGCTATTAATCAGACTTGGTGGTCTTGGTGGTTCTCAGATGCTATTTCAAAGATCGCTTAACCTCAAGCCACTTACTGTAACTCACACACTTAATAGCTCAGAATGGGGGGGGGGGAAAGCGAAATAGAAAGGAAAGAAAAAGAACCTTAAACATCTTCGAAAGGCCTACACATCTTACTTTTAGGTAACGCAGGTTTTCTTGGCCACATGAAAGACATATCTGGTATCCACTTGTAAGAATTCATTCCACAGCATATTGTAAAAGCACATGAAAGCAACTAGATACACACAACACAACTTAAGTCAAGCTGAGGCCGGTGCCATGGAAACAGCTCTGGAACATTTTAGACTTGGGACAGATGGAACATTGTAGGCAGAGGAAACCCGCTTAAATGGGTTGTGTGGTACTGCATGAGACACATTAGCAGCAGGAGGGATCTTCCATCTCTAACAGCTGTTGAGAAAACAGCAACAGATGCTGTGGTAATTATTAAAAAAATATATATATATAAATATATATTTTATATATATTTATATGTGTGTGTGTGTGTGTGTGTGTGTGTGTGTATGTATATGTATATATAAATGATGAATTGTAAAAGTAACATCCATCTCCCTTGATACCACTAGAGGTATCTAGCCATGCTATTTAACTCATACATTTTGAAATGTTTATTTTTTATTTTTTAATTTATTACTTATCTTTTTTTATTACTTTATTCCACCAAGGAACAACAGAGTAATGTGGCAATTGGCGTATGTTTGTCCGTTGCTTGTCTGTCTGTCTGTCTGTCTCTGTCTGTCTGTCTGTCTGTCTGTCTGTCTGTCTGTCTCTGTCTGTCTGTCTGTCTGTCTGTCTGTCTGTCTGTCTGTCTGTCTGTCTGTCTGTCTGTCTATTCGCAACATTACTCAAAAATGGACAAACGGATTTGGATGAAATTTTCAGGGAAAGTCAGAAATGACACAAGGACCAAGTGATTAGATTTTGGCAGTGATGTGGCTTATAGTCTGGATCCACAGATTTGTTAAAGATTTCTGTATCATTGCGAGATAGCTGCACGGCGTCACTGTAACTATGACAACAAGTAAACACTACGTCAGCTGCCTGCTGATGATCACATGATTGTGATCCTACTACAAATCCACTGCTGCAGACTTATCAGGACTTACCCATCAGAAATGATACAAGGAACAACTGATTAAATTGTGGAGGTGTTTCTGAGTCCCATCAATTCCCGCCGCCCGCATATACATATTTAGGTGACACAATTCGGTATCCGTACATAACATACGTACACATGCATAACACACACCTGTGCTCAGCGCAAGGTCATATTGTTTGTGGGTGCATCTATATTAAATGGCCACACTCTATGTTGCCATGATTTTTGCTGCAAATTTTTTCAAGATTTCAGCCACTGGAAATGATACAATGACTGAGCAGCCTTGGTGGAATACTGCATTCTCTGACTGCTTTTCTTGTTTGTAAGTTGTTTAGACCAGCCTTCAGGATATTACTTCTGAAATAATATCAGGAAGCAACTGGGTCTAAGGTGCATATGCTGGGTTTACCATAAAAAAGCAAAAGGGCTGTTCAGCCTTGACCAGCACGTCAATAATTTGAGGCAAACAGTAAACAACAGTTTATTTTTAAAAAATATTGGTCATTGCTAAAATATTTAAATTTCTCACACAAAATCAGAGCAAAACTGAAATGACAGGTTAGTGTATGGCATGCAGCGTAAGTCTAATGCACAACAGCACATGATCTGGATTTACCTGACACAGTGACCACTGAGGCAACAACTAAAACCAGCAAAAACCAGTGACATATATTGGTCTAATCTTAATAGGCCGTCCTGTCAGACTGGCTCTATTGGGTGATGGATGTGTAGCTATTCACTGCTCTAACCAGGACTGTGTGTTTATGAAAGCGTTTCTTCTGAGTGCCATGGGAAAGAGTGTGACGGTCACACAGCATAAAACTCTGGGGAAAGAACTCCCTACTCTCCTCCTGTTTTCCACTCGTCCCCTTTAATCAGAGACATGGGACCAGAGAGAGAAAGGGAGATTTCTATATAAAGTGATGGCATGCCACAGCTCCCTGAAGGGGGAGAGAGAGGGATGAGTCACCACGCCTGCAGTTGCAGTGGAGTACAGCACCAGATTTCTTTTTCCTGCTTCCTCTCTCTTTCTTTCTTTTGATCTTCTTCACTTCATTTCTTTGTTTATTTCTGCTTTCCTTGGTTTTAACCTGCCGTGGTTTCCTTAGAGTGGGAGAGCAAAGTTAGGTTGTCAGATGATGAGATCGCTGAGGAATGAGACAGATCATCGTCACAACTCCATGGCAACAGAACAAATATTCCTATGCCAGTTGTGTGCCAGATCATAGCACTTATTTCTCATTCCCTTTCACTTGGTCATTGGTATGATGGCAGATTATTCCAGTGGTGTCGATTAAAGAGAGAAAAGATTTGCATGGAATCAAGTCAAATGGTCTTAGTTCACAGAATGTTATCTAACCTGGATTAAGCAATCAAGACATAACAAGGAAGTCAGCAATCTTAAAGGTGTTGCCAGGTTTAATTTAAACTTTAAACAGCATCAGGCTTGTTTCTTCATGAGGGTACTTTATAAAGTTTTCAGCCACACTAGAAAATGATACAAGAGAAAGATTGCTTTTGCATTATTTTTCAGTATAGTCTCCTTTAACTTCAGTGAACTTAGCCCACTGTTGTTCAAACTTCACACTCACTTCACAAGAAGAAGGTCACGTCTTGAGTCTTCTGTCACTTCTCAGTGGCATGCATGGCTTCATCATCACTCTGAAAATGGCTAACATGCAAGTGAGATTTCAGTTTGGTAATCCAGTAGAAGTCAGACGGTGCTGGGCCAGATGAGTACGATGCATAGGGCAACGGTTCACTGGCAAATTTGGTTGTTTCTGCCTGCTGGACTGTGTGGATCAGTCATTGTCCTGGAGCAACAGCAGCAGGCTCCAAACCTTATCCATTAACTGCAAACATCTGAGTTTTTGTGGACTGTGATGTATGACTTTATAGTATACAAATGGGAGTTATGATGCTTTTTTCTGGGTGAGGCTGAGAATTTTTTTTGAAGTACCCTTGTATGCTAAACTTGTTATGGGTTTCAGTTTTGGTTTAGTTACTTCCTGTTTCATGTTGAAAGAGTCCATCCTTTGGGAGACCACAGCTACAAGGTTAGAGCGGGTTGTCCAGAGGCCTGTTCTACAAAGCAGGATTTAGGGTTCACAAGGTAACTTCAGGTTTAACACTGAGTTTTCAGAATGATGTCAGAGGTTCACTTTTTACTGCGGTACATCATATTAATAACACTTATCCTGCTCCATTGCTGACTTAGATGACAGATCATTGTGTATAAAAGAATCACATATTGACAAACCAGCTCTGTTAAATATTGGCATCACCATTAATAGTAGATCCCATGGAGCTTGATGTGTGGATAGTGAGAGGGAAAGGTAAGAGTTTTGATACTGTATCTGCAAGAAAATTGCTAAAACAGGGATTCAGAACAGTCAAGTGTTTGATATTTATTGACCTTATATCTGCAGTAAGTCTACTTATCAACTAGAATTATGTCTTCAAACCCTCGGGTTTGGGGGGAGTTGCTTCCCCAAGTGAAGGAGTTCAAGTATCTTGGGATCTAGTTCATGAGTGATGGGAAAATGGAGCGAGAGGTCAACAGGCGGATTGGTGCAGTGGCAGCAGTAATGCAGGCATTGTACCGAACCGTTGTGGTAAAGAGGAAACTGAGTCACAAGACGAAACTCTCAATTTACCAGTCCATCTATGTTCCAACCCTCACCTATGGTCATGAGCTCTGGGTAGTGACCCAAAGAACAAGATCACAGATACAAGTGGCTGAAATGAGCTTCCTCTGTAGGGTGGCTGGGCTCAGCCTTAGAGATAGGGTGAAAAGGTCAGACATCCAGAGGGAGCTCAGAGTAGAGCCACTGATCCTTTACGTTGAAATGAGCCAGCTTAGGTGGCTTGGACATCTAATTTGGATGCCTCTGGGGAGACTTCCTTTGGACGTTTTCCAAACACGTATGCCTGGGAGGAGACTCCGAGGTGAACGCAGAACTTGCTGGAGGGATTATATATCTCGTGTGGCCTGGGAATGCCTCAGGATCCCCCAAGAAGAGCTGGAAAGCTTTGCTGGGGGGAGAGACGTCTGGAACGACCTGCTGTGCCTGCTGCCTCCGCGACCCAACCCCGGATAGATGGATGGATGGATGGATGGATTATGTCTTCATATTTATTCTCTATTGCTCTGAAAGCAGTTTAATATTTTAGATATTTGGATAACAGTGCACTGTTTAATGTGACAAACAGCATAAAATGACACTGTAATCACTTATTATATCTGGGTTCTGTAAAGCGTCTCGTGACAATATGAATTGTAATTGGTGCTATATAAATAACTGAACTGAACTGAATACCACCAGGGCTGCAGCTAAAAGATGTGCTGTTTTGAGACTGTATTATATTTTCAAACTCCTCACACTGGTTCAGGATTATAGTTTGTTCTTTTTGTGAAAAGCATGCAGCTCTAGATCCGTCCACGTAGTCATCTGGTGCCAACATCATGTGAATGTGTTCAAAGCTAGATTCACAAAAATAATTGATAACCAGCCTCATGTGACTACTCAGAATAATTGCAGTTTAGTGAAACCAGATAATAAAAGATGTCATGGCTATGAACTCGTTTTGTAGTACAGTCCTCATAAATGTCTCCTTGTTCTCATATTTTGTGGCCAACATGTGATCACGGTATTTCCTACAGTCCCTAAAGGTAGGAAGGAATGTTTCTGTGTATTCAGGATGTGGTGCTTGAGGCCACAACAATTTGCATAAACCTATGGTCTCCCTAACATAGGAGCTTTGTTGGGATGTGTACATGAATCTAGCACGAATAAGGATTTTTTGAAGTGTTTCCAAGGCTGCAGACACGTTTGCGTGAGGCAGCTCTGTGCTGTTTTCACTCGAACTCCTTTCAGCTCTCACTGCAAGACACAGCTTGCCATTGTCAACTATCGCTGTTGTTTTTACAGCATACTTTGCTTCATGGGTATTCCAAATCATGTACTTTCATGCACAAGCACACATCAGCAAATCAAATGCAGTCTTATAGACACACACAAACCCCGTGGGATGAGTAAACCCTGAACCCTATCGTTAATAACTCATCCTGTGATTGATGACATCTATTGTAGATACCATGAGTGTACCATTCCACTGACCTATCCAAAAGCATGTGAACTCTGTGGAAATTTACAATATAAGCTTTCCATTCAGAAATGTTACATTTTTCTTGCACCAATCAACTTCTGGTAAATCCTACTGAGAAGAAAGATAATTATGATATAATAAGTGGCTGACACTTCAGCTTTGTCTCCCTCACCTCTGTCCCTCTCTGGGTCAATGTGCAGTTCCCCATGATTGACTAACACAGAGTTAGGCAGCAGGGATGACAGTGGTCGTTTCCATGGCCACCCTGTGTTACTCTTTCCAATAACAATAGAGGAAGCTGATGTTTACGGTGAGATTTATGGAGCAGCAGAACAAGTGGCTTCCTCCTCTGCTGTTTGCTCTTGTTCTGCTCCCTCCATTCTGTCCTCTGCTCTAAGCTAACAGGAGTGCTAAGCTACAGAGGAACACCAACCATAACAGTGTGTGGAAGCTGAAAGTGGCCTCTCATTTTCAAAACCACTACAAACATTTTACATTGGACTTCCTGAGTGTTGATTTGAAACAGATGGAATAAAAGAAAAATGTTGAAAATCAACATGGCAGAGGTCGTAGCCAACAGTTAAGATGAGATAACCTTCATGGTGTAACTCATTTGGGTTATTTTCAGCTGAAAATTTGCAGCTCCCTAAAGTCCTGTTGCCATAGTGAGGTTGTATGTTTGGCGTAATCTTGCCTGTACACGAACTAAAATAAGCCATTACTGACTGATGAAAATTCCGCATTGAGGTAAAAGGGTTATTTGTGATGAAACAGATCCTGCATATGACCCCATTTAAAAAGCAAACATTGTCATTTTTACAAGACATAATTTCACTGTCTCATGGAGCCCACAGCTTTTAGCATTCACAATTGATACTGCAAGGAATGCAACGTTGTATGGCTCCATGAGAAGAAATGCAACAATTGCACCAATTGGATTTGGACCCATCAATGGAATAAGCAAGCAAGAAACAAACATAGCAGCTGAAAACGATGGTTTTTACTTTGGAACCCAAAATTAAACCACTGAGCGAGGAAACAAAGAGAAGCATTCAGAGAGAGAAGCCAAGCTGGAAAAGAAATTGTACACAAGGTCATATTCTGAATATATGTTTCTAATCAGCTATGGCAGATGTGTTTGCCCTACTTAAATGTGTCACGTATTAGTATTTCAACCAAAAAAGTTAAAAACTTACTGGGAAAACTTCTCATAATATGACTACTATTATCATCACTACTAATACTACACTGCAGTTCAAAAGTTTGGTGTCACCTAGACAATTTCATGTTTTCCATGAAAACTCACACTTTTATTCACGTGCTAACATAACTGCACAAGGGTTTTCTAATCATCAATTAGCCTTTCAGCACCATAAGCTAACACAATGTAGCATTAGAACACAGGAGTGATGGTTGCTGGAAATGTTCCTCTGTACCTCTATGGAGATATTCCATTAAAAATCAGCTGTTTCCAGCTAGAATAGTCATTTACCACATTAATAATGTCTAGACTGTATTTCTGATTCATTTAATGTTATCTTCATTGAAAAAATGCTTTTCTTTCAAAAATAAGGACATTTCTAAGTGACCCCAAACTTTTGAACAGTACTATATATCCTACTTTTGTTTTTTAAAGGTCTGTGATAATTCTAGATTGGAATTTAGGTCAAGAAGTCCATTTGTTTGTCAGATATCTCCTTGTGTGTCTTTGGGTTTAAATCATTTGAAATGTATGTGCTGTATGTGTATATGTATAGGCATATATGGGTGTATGAGGGGTGGCTTTTCTAGCTATGCTAGACGTATGTGATTGCAATGTTGCTCAGTTTATCCAACACTAGGCCCAGACTGAAAAGTCTGTACACATATCTAAGCTGCTAGAGGATCCAAAGGACTTTTTTCTTTAACATAAACAACAAATCAGAACTGATATGTCCAGTAAATGTTGTCAAACTCTACTAAATGTATTGGCATTAAAGAATGTAGACATTCATGATGCCTAGAGGATGAGTTCTACAATTCTGAGGACCCCTTGATGTTGACATGAGTAGTTTTTAGTAAATTGTCTTGTCAGTTATTGGAGGGATTGTGTGACATGGTTCACATTCAAGTTCCCCTCTGGATGAATTGTAATAACTCTTCATATAGTGTCGTAAGGTCAAAATTTCAATAGGTCTAAAAACCTTAAATAAGGTGGTTAGCGGTGTCATTGTGAGCATGCAGCACAATGCAGCCTCAGAGTCACTAGAACTCATGTACACTACTGTTCAAAAGTTTGGGGTCACTCAGAAATGTAAAAGAAAGAAAGGCAGTTTTTTCAATGAAGTTAACATTAAATTAATCATAAATCCAGTCTAGACATTGTTAATGTGGTAAATGACTATTCTAGCTGGAAACAGCTGATTTTTAATGGAATATCTACATAGAGGTACAGAGGAACATTTCCAGCAACCATCACTCCTGTGTTCTAATGCTACATTGTGTTAGCTAATGGTGTTGAAAGGCTCACTGATGATTAGAAAACCCTTGTGCAATTATGTTAGCGCATGAATAAAAGTGTGAGTTTTCATGGAAAACATGAAATTGTCTGGGTGACCCAAAACTTTTGAACAGTAGTGTAAATTATTTGTTTTATTGAGCTATGTGGGGAATAATCAAATGTACAGCTCTTTCTAAACAATTGAAATTGAGACATTTGCTATCTATACTCTGTCTACAAAAAGGCAGAAATCAATTCCATAAAATATATTGGTGCTTTTTATACTATTGTCATGTCAACACCGCAGGAGGCTCAAATAACATTTTTTCTATCCAACAAACAGAATTCCTGCCAGAGTACCAAGTGAAAAATAAGTGTTTAAGAAAAGGAGTATTTTTCAAGTCACAATCAGAAATGCCATTCAGTTTAATTCATTAAAGACGCTAACTTTCTTTGAAATGAAGTTTGCCGTTTTAAACAACAGAACACTAAATGGAAGAGAGTCTGTTGAGGCTAATGACTAAGAAGATCTACACAGCAAATATGACTCTTGCAGGCACTAAACATCTCATACACACAGTTTTAGATGATTGTAGATCAAAAGCAGATCCTAAAGTCTGCATAAGAGGGTGTAATTATCAAGTCATTTTAAAAGTAAATGAGTGGTCAACTTATCACAAACATCCCTCTTTTCAAGACCAATAATGTAACAGGCCATGAGAGGATTCAAAGCTGGAGTCATATGACTGAGAAGATCATATGAGGGAAAACAAACTAATGTTTTCAATAACCACAGCTTTTGACTATGAGTCACTGACATTTGAGTCATGTGGAACAGTTCCTACTTAGAAACAAACAAATAAAAAAGATCTTCAGTTTAACACAGATCTGACAGATAGTTTCTCCATGGATGTCAAGTGAGCTGCATTAGAGCAGGCTTGGCTTGCGTTGTGCTACAGTGAAAAAGTGGGAGGGCATTTTTGAACAACTGAGCTGAAACAAACTTTAAAGAGTAAGTAACAGTGGTAAACACAGTGGTAAACTGCTCCTGTTAAACAAGTAAGCACTGTGCATAGACAACCTACTGATGACTATGTGAATAGGATCGAGAGATGTGAGTGCTAAATTAAAACAAAAAATTCACACATGTGCTCAACAGAAACTGGGTTGGTAATGATTTAAAAGCCAAAGATGTGTTATAAAGCAGCATATTCCATTCTGTGGTCTCTTACTTATGGATGTTTTCTGTCTCGTTCCAAACTATTGTATTTGAAACACATAATTTCTGCACCATTTATGCCTAGCATCCACACTACTGCTGGACCCATTGTAGCTGAATGTTGGTGTGGATATTCAGGGATGAACACTCAGGGAAACGATGATGCAGACCTGTGTTTACTCTCTGACGGGGTCTAATGTCACTATGTGGTGCTCCCTGATTTGCCACATTCCTATTATGTAACAGTCTTCTTGAAGAAAATGAAGACATCAGCCTTGACCTCCAGTAATTATTTTAACATGGATAATGAATTTCAGGCTTGGCTGACCTTGTTGTCTCTGCTGGTAGTTTGTATGGATGGGAGGCTCATCACAGTTTTTGAAATGAGTCGATACATTGGTCACTAAATATTGCTGAATATTGATAGGTCAAAAATGTTATTTATTTGTCATTTTGTGTTTCTTATTTGGGAACACAAATTGCCAAATAATTATACATGCAGCGTAAAACCTACAACCATCTCCTTGGAGCCAGCAGCTGCCACAGGAACTGCCACAGGAACTGCCACATGGGTCAAATGCACTTGAGCATTCTGCCATGGAGGCTGCAGCTTCACTGAGATGCTTGAACAGTTCAGGTCTACATCATGATATTAACAGGGAGGTTTGCCTGCTGAGACAAAATAGCCCAAAGTAAAGACAGAACAAACACTGGAGCACATAGATACTAGTTGGTGTAAAGATGATGTGTACAGTAATGGCACCACAATACAAATAGTTCTTTTAAAGTTATTTTTTGGCCTTTATTATATAGGACAGTGGAGAGAGAGACAGGAAATGTGGGGAAAAGAGTGAGGGAAACACATGCAGTAAATGGCCATGAGATGGACTTGAACTCATGACCGCTGCATCAGGTCTATAGTCACTGTTTATGGGTCACCTGCTCAGCCAGCTGATCTATCTGGGCACCCAATACAAGCATTTCTAAGCAGAACTGCACATCTTGCAGAAATTTAGTAAATTTAATGTAAATACACAGGTTTTATAAATCTAAAGTTAGTTCAACTTAAAATCTCAGAAGATACAAACATAATTTTGACGCATTTTGACTTGAAGTGATGAGTTAAATGATTGAACTGCTTTAACATTTCATCAATCTTTTCAAATTTTAAAGATGCCCAGTCTTTCATTTTTACTCCACCAAAGAACATGGCGGAGTTATGTGTCGATTGGCGCTGGTTTGTCTGTCTGTCTGTCTGTTAGCAAGATTACTCAAAAATGGAGTAACGGATTTGGATGAAATTTTCAGGGAAAGTCAGAAATGACACAAGGACAAAGTGATTAGATTTTGGTAGTGATGTGACTTATAGTCTGGATCCATGGATTTGTTAAGGATTTCCCATTGAGATAATGGCACGGCGTCACTGTAACTATGAAAACAAGTGAACAGTACATCAACTGTCTGCTGACGATCACATGATTGCGATCCTACTACAAATCCACCACAGCAGACTTATCAGAAATGATACAAGGAACAACTGATTAAATTGTGGGTGTGTTTCTGAGTCCCATCAATTCCCACCGCCCACTACATATTTAGGTCACGCAATCCCTACATAACATACACATGCATAGCACATGCCTGTGCTCAGCGCAAGGTATGGGAATGAACAGTGTTGGCAGAGTACTGTGCTCTCTGAGTGCATTTCTTGTTAAAGTTGAAATAGCAAGATATATTTTACAGTGTAAAAATACAAAGGAAACTCAAGTATTCAAGCCGAGTGAGAGCACATGCATTTTTTAGCAGACACTTCAGAATCAAGCAGAAAACAAACTGATAACTGATGACAAACAGTATCTCCATGTCACAAACAAGCTTGTAATGTCTACGCCCCGTCCTCGGATCTCTACAACTAAACAGGAACACAGTCTTTTAAAGGCCCTTTCCTTCTCGCAATCAAACAAGTATGTGATAGTTGCTATTTTTAGATTGCTCTCCCCTTCTCTCGCTGTCTCCTTTATCCTCTCACCCTCGTCCTCTCCTTCTCTCTGTCCTGTCCTCCCCATTTTGTCATTAAGCTCTCTTCAGTGGAGCTTTGACCTGCCGCCTGATGTTCACACCACTCCTACTTACTGTTCCAAAGCCAAAAGCTCTCCACTAAAAAAAAACATGCTCCAAGCCCAAACAATGTTACACACAATCCAGGCTGTAAAATGAGCTGGGCACAATTCTGGCTCACATGTCCATATATGGACCTGGTCTGACCTGTCTGAGAAGAATGGGTTCACTCTTGATAAATGTAAATGCAAAACATCACTGTGAGTCTGATCATTCTCAGGCTGTACTTCATAGTGTTGCAGATATGATTCAAATCTACAGAGAGCAAACCATGAACAATTTAATTTGTAACTTATTCAGCTGAAGCTGTGACCTGAGCAAAGTAAGAGGGCAGTTTAAAACCATCATTAAAAAACGTAGGGAACGATATGGCAACAAGTGTTCAGCTTAGACAAAAAAAGCTGAGCAAGATCTGCTCTGACAGAGTGTTTATGAGATGTTCTTTCAATAGGCCAAGATCCTGATTCCTTTAAAGGTCAGGAGAGGCAGAAGAAAGAAGGAAAAGGACAGACTTGCATTTGTGTTTTGAGCATTTGGCTGATAGAGCATGAAGGAACACAGAAGAACTTATAAATTAAAAATTAAGTAGTGGTTGTGGCATGGTGACTGCTGTTTGGCCACTTACTAGTAAAGCCCCATCTGTGACATCAGCATCCCACATATATAGTTGCTACAAGAGACTGAAGTTAACATTCACAGTCTCTTATGTGGTATATCCTACAAAAACGTTTGGTTAAGGTCGGGAAAAGATGGTGATTTAGGCTGTGTGTAGCGTTCACTCTATTAAAGAAAACCATGGTCTTTCCATGACTGTAACAGTGGCTGCTGGGCTTCTTCATTGTTCCAGCACTGTTGAATAAGAGTCTTTGATTTCATTGCCACGTGGTCCATGTAGCTCTCAATAATTCTATATAAATCTGTCTTTGACTGCATTTGCTGTAATTTACAGAAAATATTAATGTAAAACGTGCACTAATTACCACATTCACAACAGCCCCTCGCTTTAGTATAGATATAGGATGTATTTTTTCCCTTGCTCTTTTGTCCATAATTACCCACATCAAGACCTTCACATAAACACACAAAACAACTATCAATATTCCTTAACATAAAACAGCACTCCTTTACCACAAAATCAAACTGTTAGTCAAATTTCCTTCCTGAGTCAACAATGACATCTAGATTCCTGCCGTGGGGATGTAGATTGGCTGACAAATGTCCTGAGAGGCTGGTTATGATTGTTGTTGTGTGCGGGGGGACCAAACACAATCACCTCCATTTTATTTTCATTTAGCTGACGCCAGTTTTTAACCATCCAACACTTCACCTCCTGGTAGCACACTAAAATGACCATGAGGGGTGACGGGACAGCGACACAGGCTGAAGCTCATTAAAGTTGGCAGAGCAGGCAGGCAGGCACCAGAGACGGATTGTAAGCAGGCAGACAATAACCCATCATATACAAACAATTTCCGATAAGAAAAAGTTTCAAAAATCTGTGTAAGTAGTTGGGGTTGGCCAGGACAAGACAGGACAGGAAGCAGGAACAGTGTTAAGAATGGAGTTGATAGAATTAGAACTTGTTGTTTAGAATATTAAGCAAGGCTTTAATTGCTATCATTCCCTTTAAGGCGTGGCTGCACAGTAAGTGCAAAGCTGGAATAAAAGTTTTGTCTTCAGATCAAGCGTAAAGAGACTATGGTTATGATGTGAGATACTATTGGAGATTCAATACTATATATGGATAGCAGTGTACATTCTCAAAAAAAAAAAAAAAGTCCCGGTAGGCAATGATACTGTCGTGTTGAATGGGATTCTTTACAAAAGCTAAAAAAAATTGCTATAGAAAGAGAAGTACTATGCCTAACATAGGGGGGACAATTACAGCAAAAACTGACTTTCAGAAAGTTACAGACCCCCATTCAACAGTCGAGAGATGTGTTAAGAGCAGCTCACAATACAAACTGAGCATAAGACATGCAGTTTGTTGAGACTGAAATTCCTCACTCTCATTACTCCATAGATCCGAAAGACTGAATACTCCTTAGAAACACAAAGATGCTTCTTATTTGGGTTTGCAGACAGGGCCCTTAATAAGTAATTTAAACATTACTGTGAATGATGAGCTCCAAGATGTTATGTCCAAACTGTATGCATTGCTTTTTGCTGTTACTTTTCATGACCTTTGAATTTTTTTCATTTCAGATCTCTTTTGACAACATGTGATGTAAATTATCCTGGTGGGTGGAGGACCTGGGAAGAAGGAGAAACAGAGTTGTGACTGATTCCACATGAGGAGGAGGAGGCAGGAGCAGGTTAGAATGGAGAGCTGAGGATGCCTGAGCCGTGAATCAGCTGTCTAAATATGGTCCCTGCTCTTCATCGCAACGCACCCACCCACATCCCATACAAAGTAAATGGACGCCTCCCCTTCTTCAAGTTTATCCTTCGCTCTTACTACTCCATATACTGCAAGACCATAAACTGTAGCATCTCTCCTTGTAGCCATTCATAGTGTTGCACTCAGGTGCACACAAAAAAGTGATGGAGCAGTGGGTTGAAGAATGAACAAAATGCTCAAGTACATGCTCAAGTGGCTCAAGATAATTTAGTGATTGATTTGCGCTTTGATTAATTTGCAGGACAGCATTAAAATTAAAACTGCAATCTTTTTTTTTTCTGCTAAATGTTCAACACTGATGAGTGGAGCTTTAATTTTTTCTCTCTCTCCTGCACACTTTGTTGTGAAGAGTCACATTCTAGGCTAAATACTGAGTGAGCACAGGAAACTCTAAACTCTGGCATCACCTGTCAAGCAACTGGACACAGATGTAAAAGAGTAAACCTCTGGCTCGCTGAATGTTCACGTTTAAAAGAGCCAAAGACAGACACATAGACCCAATCACATGCCGACACAAACACACCCACGAACAGACTGCTGCACATGCAGGGAGCCAGGCGCTTCCTACTGATGTGCTGACAGAGACGCCACTGATTAGCATCCACACCGTACAGTAGCCTGGGCTAGCCGGCATACCAGCGGCATTATGGGGTATTGTTTCCCTTGTTGGCAATACCTCAGCCAGATTTGACTTGGATCTGGCTGCTCCTAGATTTGATTAATTGTAGTGAGTCATGCTAGAATTAAATATAATATGTGACGGCACAAATGTTCAATATTTGTAAAATTATATTTAAACCCATGAGAAATATATTCTTGCACGTCAGAGTGCAATGAGGTCACTAAGTCTTTCGTATACTACTAAGATGCTTTTAGAAATACATAAATACATGTATAAATATTTGTTATATATGAGATTGATGACATTTTTCCACAAGAAAACAAGATCAACTTCATCAGTCTATGTTTTGTTAGGAC
This sequence comes from Amphiprion ocellaris, assembly GCF_022539595.1. Classification (NCBI taxonomy): domain Eukaryota; kingdom Metazoa; phylum Chordata; class Actinopteri; family Pomacentridae; genus Amphiprion; species Amphiprion ocellaris. The sequence goes on along the minus strand of NC_072783.1, from coordinate 11,502,965 downwards.
CACACTTGTGAAGGGGCCCAGGAGAAGCGAGGCAAAGACAAGCAAGTCGACAGCTGCTAATAAAGCAGAGATTAAGCACCCTGTTCTCCACTACAAAGCCCTCTTGCTGCGTCCTCCCTGCGTGAGCTGGCCCTCTGTAACACTGAACACCACTCAGTAACAGTATGTTTTCATTATCAGCGGAGTGCCAGGGCTGGGCTTTTCCTCAGGGCTCTAACAGCACAAGTACAGATCAGGGTGTTTGAATCAGAACTCAATATCTTGTCTGACACCGTCTAAAAAGGGCTAAACACACAGAAAACCGTATCTGCCACACTGTAAAAACCACTCAGGAACAGCTTGAGGAACACAACAAAGAGCCCAAGGTGTTGACTTGGCCTCTAAACTCCCAAGATACCAATCCAATCAAGAATCCACAGGTGTAGCAAAACAAACCTGATTCATGGAGGCCCCACTTCACTACCCACAAGGCCTAAAGGATCTGCTCCCATGGTGCCAAACACTACAGGACAGCCACAGTGGTTCGGTGCTCATGCTCCAACATGTCAGAGGTGTTTTCACAGCACATGAAGGACCAACATAATATACAATAATAGGCAAGCGGTTCTGATGTTGTGGCTTTAATCTACAACTACATTAAGGCCATCTTCTTTCTGCTTTGCGTTATGTTCCTGGAGTACAATCACAGAATACAACTACTGCTGCTGCCTTGTATGTCCATGTATGTTGTGAGTGGTGTTTGTGATGATGCATGGAGGAATACATTGACAGCCCTGATGAGTCCCAACAAAGGCTAAGTACTAATGTGTTGACACACTGTCAGGGCAGCCAGACGAACAGTGTTACAGTTCACTAGGGGTGTTGGTGGGTTTTTCACTATTTACTGCTGATTTTGAAAGAATCTGACCTTAAGGAGCAACAGAGGAGCACAGAAAATTGAAAACAGAACAACACATTGTGGTTTGCTTTTTTAATGAAGATGAATCTGGTGTTATGTCATTGTTGGCAACCATAAACAAAGCCAGTGTTTTCAGTTAGTGAGGGAGCCAGAGATAAGCATTTCTGGGGGAGTTTCTCTTGCCACAGGGCCCAAGAACTTAGCTGATGCTGGAAAAATCCCAACCTGTCTTGTTTTTCACTATGCAGTATTCACGCATAGATTGTATTGGAAACTTTGCAACCCTCAGCTTCGAGACTTTATTAGATACTAATTTAAACTGATTTATGATCCTCTCAGATTGGGAAACAGCAGTCATTGAATTCCTTCATATGAAATAACGACATTAGCTTTTTCTTGCTCAGAGCTCTTCCATGCTCATCTGCAGATGGCAGGATAACAACACCATGGTGTATGCCAAGTCAAGGTAAGGCCAAATAAATTGTGCAAGCATGCTAGACTGGCATTATTGTACAACCATTCACAGTCAGTCTGGGTTGCTAAAATGGAGCACTCATTTGACTCCTGCCCAACTCTTGGATAAAAACTGAGGGAAACAGAGAGCGTGTGGTTGGTCCAAGCCATGATGTCTGAGTCAAGGGTGGAAACTCTGAATGTTCTCGCGCCACTGTGCAAAAAGCTGCAAGCTATTACACATCACACTGCAGCCTCACAGGCTAAAAAAAGAAACAGGGTTCTCCTCAACTCCCTCAAAGAAAAAAACATTTTGCTCTCCGTCTTTTTAAATGAAACATCTGCCCCTCAGAGCTCTCCTCTCTGCTGTCCCTCTCTGCTACCACTCCTCTACCTTGAACAGAACCTTGAGCATGCTTGTGGTATTTTCCATCTTTGCTTAAAAAAGTGGGAAAGAGTGAAATGACTTTCCGAATGGATCCCGTATGACTTTGGCAGGCAGTGAGCTTGGCTTACATGTGAAGGCTTCAGGGAAAGCTTGTGTTCATAGTCCTATGCATAGTGTTCTGCAGGAGAAAACTCTCTGGAAGCCATCTGTACTGGATACTGAATATTCAACCATTGTATACTCGATTTGGGATGGAACAGAGATGATGTAGAACAACATATAGGAACATAACAGTCATAGACCTATGATCTCTGCTTCTGTATGTTGTCTAACAATGCATGATCTAAGTCTGCATGGACAGTGGACACAATATAAATCAGAAGACACTGGCACAAATGTTTGTATACTGATCACAGTCACAATAGTGTTGCTTGGAGCATGTTAGTATCTGTATTTAGAAGCTATTTCATGACATGTAGTTCAAGAATACTTGGAAAATGTAACACATACCAAACTGGAAAATGACTGGAAGCTGTGTTATCTGATAAATAAGCGTGAATATTTGCCTGTTGTATCCATGGCTGTGGATGTGTCTTAGCAAGTTGCCATGTTTTATTGGATTATGTTTAGTATGAAAATGTCAGTTGCCTCATGCTGTAAGACTGTATATTGATTCACGGTCTCCATCTTAGCAAAATACTTTTTTTTGTTTTGGTTTATTCAATTATTGTGCATGGATTCATCCTAATCATATACTGTATCTTTATGTGCTTTGCTCCTTTTGCACATTGTGAGTATATTTTAATTACACTTTAATAGTTTCACTCCATACATTTGCAAATTTTGAGCCACTTTGTAATAAAGTAGTAGCTGACAAATTCAGATGTAACAGTGTCTCTTTATTTCTTATCTACAGAAAAATCTTACTGTCTGAGGGGCATGTTTTTAGTACTGTCAATTCAGCACTGAGCACTGGCCAGCAGTAATTAACCCCTCCCTAAAATCCTCTGCATTTAAGTAAAGTGAGCAACATTTTTGGAAATCCAAACGTTTTACATTTACTTGCTCTACACCACCTCTGTATCATTTTCAGTAAGATTTTGTGATAAGCGATGTAGCAGGAACTACACTTCCACCCACATCCAAAACCCCAACAGTTGTGTGGTTCACCCATGGGCCACACCCTTCCCTCATACGATAACATGACGTTTATATGAACAACCAGATACCACAAACAGACAGACATGATCACACATGGAAACAGGTACATGAACACTCTCTCACCTGGTAGATCATGACTTTAAAGTTGCGTCTCTTGAGCAGCTCTGCCTCGTTGTTCTCCAGCTTCTTGATCTGGCCTCCCTGCTTCTCCAATGTGGCCCTCACTGTCTTGACATTGACGCTCACCTTGCGTACCTTCTCCATCATCTTATTGACACTGTTGGATGTGGTGCTGTGACTCTTGGACAGTTTTGTCAGCTCGCCTTGGATGCTCGTTACTGAACGCTCCATCTCCTGCTGCCTGGCCTCCAGCCCACTCTGGGTCTGCTGGATCTGGTCCACTGCCCCAATGATCTTGTCAAGCAGAGACAGTACCATGACCCCATTTGCCTGTGGATCCAGCTTCGCTGCCTCATCCTTGTCTTCGGTGTTGTCCCCCTCTGCACCCATGGTGGACAGCTCTTTCTTGGCTGCAGCCAGGACATCATCTTCATCATCTGAGGGTGGGAGGTTGACCTCATCGTCTGAGATCTCAGTGAGGGTATGAGGCTCCAGCTGGCTACTTGATGATTCCAGTGCTTCCATGGCTGCCATGTCGGTGGATTTGTATTATCAGCCGATCAACCTCTTTTCAGCACTTTACTTTTAGATTCCTTCTCGACTGCTTGTCTTCTCAGCCGTTTCTTCCTTTTTTCTGTTCCGTGGACCTCTGTTCTTTTTCACTCCTACTTATGAACTCACTTGTCTCTCTCCAGCATACATGCACTCTGTATTTCTTTGCTGTCTGTCTGTTCTGCCTACTTCAAGTCCCTGGAGTCAGGCCAGTGAGCAGGGGAAGCCAAGCGATGCTGGATGTGAATGCCACACCAGGCAGAGAAACCCTCCAGTCAAGCGGCAGCCGGCAGAGTTTTTTCTCTCTCCAGCAACACCCCCCTTCCCCCTTTTTTTCCATTGGACTCTCCCTTTCACCTCAAACTCCTCCCTTGTCTCCTCCCTAAATATACTCACACATCAGAAAGACTCCACCTCGATCCAACCCTTCCATGATTCAATGACACACCCCCTTGGTGGAGCCTTGCCCCATCAGCATGGTAGGAATAGTCAGCAGAGCTGCACTGATCTGCTTGTATACAAGCCGAGGCACAGCCAAAGGAGGAATGTCAGGCAGGATTTGTTCCTGTTTCCACCCTTTTCTCCACTCTGAAGAGCATGTTCAGGACATGGGAGGCAAGGCTGGGTTTATTATGGATGAAGACATAAGAAAAAAGGACAAAAACAAGTCCTGATTGGAAACAAAAGATCCTTTGATGAATATGATAAATGTTGTCCCTGTAAAAGCTAATAATGTGGCTAAAAGTCAACTAGCTTTAGGTGAATACAAATAAGATTTTATGGTCCTCACTTAAACTCATTTACCAGTTTTTTAAATTTGCATCTCACTCATGAAATTATTTTGACTCAGTATTCATGAGTTTCCATGAAAATGCAATTCATTACTAACTGTAAAAGGCAGCTAAAAGTTCATGAAAACCTACAAATTAACTCTGATTATTCAGATTCACATTATTTTGTCAAGCTAATATTCTCAGGATCAGGAAAGAATATACATGCTCAAGCACTACCTGCAGCACTGGCTTTGACTTTGATCATGTAACATCTTAATAGTTTTTTTAAAAAATCCTGTTAATGTACAATTTCACCCATGATGTCAGTTCCAGGCAGAGCGCTTGTCTGAAGCATGTAATATACCCCAAAATACGAGCTCAACGGTAAAAATGTTTTTCTTAAATGAAGTTCGGCCGTTGCAGGTAATAACAGCTGAGGATCAAAGTCAGCAGCTGCAAGAAATAAAATGTTTTGGATAAGATTTTAGAAAGGCATTGTCTCATATGGAATCAGTGGAAAGTCTTTTTCCACAGAGCGCATTGGCATCATAACGTTCATACTGAATTCCATATGCAGCTCAGTGGCACTGTCTGTTTCACTCTGTCTCTGCACAGCAAGGGAAAACATTCTAATGCATGCATGTTATGAAAACCACATGGTACCCCAGAACGAGGCAGAACGCTATCTTCGAAAAGCTGTTTCTCGTAGAAGTCTGCCACAGTAATTTATGTACATTATGGGAGTTCCATGCTCCCAAAATTGCTCACTGGAAGCAAGCCAGTGTCCTGGATTAAACTCTGCACCATGTGGAACTGAGAGGGGTGAAAGTCTACTGTGGCCATTTGTAAGAGGAAAATTTCTGCAGGATCTCATTAGTACTGACTCAACACTTGGCCACTTGTGGACTATTCAGCCACATCTGGTAGGCCTTATTTCAGGATGTTTAGAGAAGTGGTATTGGTAGCACTTTTCTTTGGTATAAGAAATAATGTGTAATAAGCATCTCACAGATGAGTTACAACATGACAATCATTTAATCAGAGCTTTAAATGCAGTAGTGAGCCAAAGTTTTAGCATGTAAAAGTACAGGGAGGATGCTTTCAAATATTCCAGGCATCTTAGAGAACTTGTGTAGTTCTTCAGTGGATTCAAGCTGTGTCAGTGTCTCCTGTCTCTTCATATAATCCAGAGTGACTCCATGATGTTGACATCGGGGTTCTGTAGGGCTTTTATCACTTATTGCAAGACTCTGTTTTTTTCCTGATGGTACTGTGCTATAACAGAATCCAAGCATCTACAGTGCCTACAACTTTTGCACAGCACTGTAGTTCAGGCTGTAGAAAAGGTAGAATGTTTCAGGCTTCATGGCGTGACTGACTAACAGCTGCTATAATAAATGATTTTAGAATAATAGTGGATTAAATGACACGTAAAGTGAAAAGTGTTGCTCATGGTGATGGACCCTGAGACCCTACTACCTGTCCAACATCTAACAGAAGATCAGGCTGCATCGCAATGCCAACCCCTTTATCCTTTTGAATGAGTTGAAGGAACCTTACAATGCAAGCCCATGTCCTGCAGAAAGATGTTGCTTGGACTGATATGCAAGTGCACATTTTTGGTGGATTACGGCGACAAATATTATGCAACAAGTATTATTACTACCACACAACAAAAACACTATTGCTATAGTTTTACTGGAGATTGTTGCTATAAAAAATAAAATTATGGCCCCCATGGTAAACATTCTCATTATTTGGTAGAATCTAAATCAGAGCTTTAAAAAAAAAAAGGGCCTACTGGACTTTCATCAGGGGGACATTAAACTAACTCACCGGATGTGGATTTGGGGTATAAGTCTGGATTTCACACGACTCTCCTTTCCGTCTGTAATCTACCATTTTCAAAATCCCCTTCACTACGGAAAACAACAACCTCTGGGCCTGTGACTTACCACACTGAGAATTTCACATATTTCCAAAGGTTTGGATTGTGCAAAGTAGCAGCCTTGCTATTTTTTATTTCTTTATTTTTGGGGAATTATCCATTTTGATGACAGTTCTGGCCTCCATTCATGCAAATGTTCAACTAAAACAGTTCCCCTATTCTAACACTGTCACTGCATCCTGTTCTTTATCTCACCCAAGACAACTAGAAGTCATTTAGCTGAACAGAAATGACCTAAACTTTTTTCTTCCTATATCAGGTTGATGACTAGGTGCAGCCAGATCTTTCTGCACAGTGCTGTGTCAATGCAAGAGAATGCTCTTTTCATGTAAAATTAGGTGAAGACAAACATAATAAATAAATAAATAAAAGGTAATGCTGCTCTGTGTCTGCTGGATGTAAATGGAAGCAATAGTTTGGTCACAATTACAAGTTTGCTAAAAGGTGAAATCATGTCTGATGTTGTGTTTTCAGCTTCTTTCAACTTTTGTCTTCAAATGGACAAAATTATCAGTAAATATAGGTTTAGGAATCCAACGTTTTGCTGTTTATCTTCTCATTTACTTGCAAAAAACAGCAATCTCTGCTTTTCATTCAGTTCTCTGCCAGAGATCCATAACAGTTTATTTATTCATTTCAAGTTTTGGATGCACAATCAAACCATCAAGCTGTTTCATGACAAGCTTCACGTATTCCTGCCGACAGTAAATGTCTAAGCAGATCAGTGATAGCTTCTAATGAGGTTTTCATTCTTTAGTCTCCATCTTTACTAAATTATTTTTGTTTGAATTTGTATTTATTGGTTCTCCTTAAAACTCATTCACATCCTAAAACAAAGAATTCATTCAATCAATTCACTATCGCAATAACATGCGTGTATTGGTTATACTGATTTGATTATCCTAAAGTTAAGGTGATTGGTTTACCACGTTACATTACTTTTGCATTTTACATTTTTACATTCATTGTTCATTTAATTGAAAAACAAAACTCAATTACTTTATTATATTAATTTATTGTATTTAAAATCCGTGGTTACGTCATCTATAAATGTGCGATGTGGATGTTATGTTTCCGTTCATTCACCATGTCACGCTAATCCCTCACATCCTCCAGCATCCACGTCAAGTTGACCAAATTTCAAAATAAGCTACCGGTTGATTTTTCAAAATTAAAATCCAAATGACGAATCCATTAGCACGATTTTGTACAGAAGAAAGTTCAATTGCAGCTTATTAATAATATCACATATATGAAATGTATTGCTATTATTAAAATGTTTGGATTCATTTTCAAAAGATACAACATTTCCTTGAAGTAGCGACACAGTGCTTTTATTTTGTACTCCTTTACTCTCGGGGTTTATTTTCTACATTTCACTGCGGAACTTGACGCTCCGCGGTGACCTCCGCATCCAGCAGGCAGCATCCAGGAGGGAGGACCGGACGGGAGGCAGCAGGTTACCGGGTGAGTAGCTGCTGTTCTGGGAATTATTCATATAGACGCTTAATAAATGTTTGTCAGTGTTAGTGGGAGAGCTGTGAACTATGTAACCCATCAGTCGATATTTAAACGTGCAGGACTGTGATAATAAATGCTTATTTTACCGAATTGGTGTTCGAAATGACGCAGTTTAGCGCATTCAAGTCTCGTGAAGCGAGTCCTAAAGACCGTTACCGTTAAAACACAGTCTCTATAGAGGCTACATCATAGCCTGGTTTTGGGCCTATATTCAGCGCTCAATGTCAATTTTTGGCATAAAAACAAAAACAAAAAACGTAAATGTTAATACCTGTTATTTGAAATGAATATTAGTTATTAGTATTCGTTGGTATATTTGGAAGGAAAGCGGGCAGTGTGTGTGTGAGAGGAGCTAGGCCGGATCAGCAGCATCATGGCGTCCTTGAGCAGTGAAGGGCAAAGCAGCAGCAGCAGCAGCAGCAGCAGCAGCAGCAGCAGCAGCAGCAGCAGCAGCAGCAGCAGCAGCAGCAGGGATGCTTCAGCTTTAAAAGGCTCCACTCTCTAAGACAGAAATACATTTACGTAGAATAGTCACGACGTGTAATTCTGCGGTCTGACACTGCAGCCCAAAGCTGTGGCATTTGAGTTTTGCCCGTCTCTTGCAAATAAATGAAAATTAATAAACCTTCCGTTTCTTATTTAGCATCTGCTTCTTTTGCATAATCTATTTACGTAGATTACACTGGTAATGAATGGATAACATCAGACTCGTGGAAGAAGAGTGAATGGAATAGGTCTTTATTGTCACTGTTACAAAAAAATTAAAATCCATTTAGCACTCTCCACATAACAGCATTAAAAATAAACTGTACAAGGCAATATTAACACACACTAAAAATATATGCAACCGAAATATAAGAGGAAGTGTGGAAACAGTTTGTGGTTGGAGACCTGCTCTATGCATAATTATTGCACATGATATGAATTGCACTTAAACATGAATATTGCACTTGTTGGCATGTGATATTGTCATTCGGGGGGGGAGGGCGCAGACATTTGACATCTTGACTGCTTTTGAGTCAGTTGGTTGTGACTCTAAGTGTCCTGTAACGTCTACCTGAGAGGATGGGGGGAGAAAAGAGTGTCCTGAGTGTGAGGGGTCTCTGGTGATTCCCCTGGCTTTCCTCTGAAGTCTGCTGGTGTAAACATCTCTGAGGGGGGTAATGTTGTCCCAATCACCCGCTCTGCTGCTCTCACCACCGTTGCAGATCCTTCCTGTCCTCTGCAGCACAGTAGCTGAACCAGTCAGTAGGCTCTCAATGGTGGAGTGGTAGAAGTTTGTGAGCGGCGAGATGAGCCTGATGCAGCTTCCTGAGGAAGCACAGTCTCTGCTGGGCTCTCCCCTCCTGGTGTGAGGTGTGGGTGGGCCACGTGAAGAGATGTGGACCCCGAGGAACCTGAAGCTCTCTACCTCCTCTCCATCAATGTAGAGAGCAGAGTGCTCCGTTCGCTCCATGGTCATCTCCTTCGTTTTTCCAGTGTTGAGGTTCAGGTTGTTGTGGTGACACCATCGCCGCAGATGCTGGACCTCCTCCCTGTAGGCTTATTCATCATTGTCTCTGATCAGGCCTGTGATGGTGGTGTCATCAGCAAACTTGACGATGGAGTTGCTGGAGTGAACAGGAGAGCAGTCGTACGTGAACAGAGAGTAGAGGAGGGGGCTGAGGACACACCCCTGAGGAGTACCGGTGTTCAGGATGAGAGTGGAGGAGATGTGGTCTCAAATCCTGATGTTTTGGGTTCTGTTGCTGAGGAAGTCCAATATCCAGGAGCACAGTGAGCTGCCGAGCCCAAGGTTGCTCAACTTCATAACCAGTTTGTGAGGGAGAATTGGAGTGGTATCTGTCCTATATGTAAAATAATAGAAATGTACTGCAACCTAGTCCAAGCCATTTTACTTGTCTCTGAAAAGTGTGGCCTCTATACTCTACATTGCACATTATCCTACGAAACAAAACAAAATCTCAGATGACATGTAAAATATATGCCCTGCAGGTTAACATCCACATGTCTGAGCCTGTATGCAATGCTCCAGCTCACTGCTTATGTGCCAGTTTATTCTAACACAGCCTTCATGGAAGCTTCTTTTCCTTTTCTACATCAAAATACTGCCAAGCTGGTTTTACCAATTGTCGTCTGTCCCACTTTTTAGGTTGCTGGTTTACAACATCTGGGAATTTGCCAGGACAAGTGGCAGGTGGCTGTGTACTATCTTAGAGGGAACACGGATACAGCCTTGTACATATCAGTATTCGTATGATAACTAGTATATATGGTCCCAACTAGTGATGGTACAAATGTTTATTTGACTAACCACACAGGTCCTTAATAAAGAACCTGTTGTTATTATGTCATGTCAGGGCTAGCCTTCTTTCTACTAGCTGCAGTAACTCACGGCCTTCTCTCTTTGATCTGTCAGTGAAAAAAAGCTTTTCTCTCCATCTTCTGAGACAAATCACTTCAGCTGGAACACCTCTAGAAAAAACCATGACCTACATGACTTTAACCTGATCTGCATTTACTTTGTCAGCACCAAGAAAATGTCATGAATAGAAACTACTGGAAGTTTTCTATCTATAAAACTCATCAACATCATCAGAGTTTGATTGCAGTATTTCTCTTTATTAGCATTTAACTCAGCAACACAGACCACCTTTATTTATTTACATAATTATTTACATAAAATGAAAAATAAGTCTTCCAATGCAATACAAGACTACACATATTCCTTATACTTACTTGTAGGGGACAGTTACAGATTGAGGACAGAATTACAACTGTGGCAATAGTCAGCTCAGTCTTCTGCATTTGGTCGTAAGTCCTCAAGTCCTTTCAGTAGACTTGGGAAAGAATCTTTTTCCAGCTTGATCCGTCACTGGCATGTTATGCAAACGTGTACAGACATCCAGCATTCATTGCATCCAAAAAGGAGATCTGATCATGTGACTCATGGTCCTAAACTTTCCACCTCTGTACACCAACAAATTTCTCTAAGGGGCTAAGGAATGGAGAGCAATGTGAAGAGAAAAATTACACCATCCTGTAATGGGCTGTAAAACACAGTGACTGAATGGTGTTCACATATCAGCTCGCACAATTACAAAATTACAAAAACCTCTACATTTTGCCTTAATTGCTGCTGCTTTTCACCACTTGGTACAGCCCCTTTATGAAGGTCATCAACAGCAGAGATAGGAGAGTGGTTATGCTTATTTATTTATTTATTTATGTGGCTGAATTTATCAAGTTGCAGACACATTTAGCTGCCCAGTGCTGACCTGTGGGGGCACAGACTGGTTGTAGGGATGTGGAATGTCACCTCACTGGTGCTGGTGCATTAGGTGGAGCGTTACCAGCTAGATATGGTTGGGAGATCGCTAGAAGGGCTAAGACCCTGTCCTCTGTTGAAGTTGCCCAGGGTGAGAGACACCAGGCAGCTGCTGGGATACTCACAAGCTCCTGACTGAGCACCGTTTTGTTGTATTTCTTCCCAGAGAATGAGAGGGTCACCTGTCACTGCATGTCGCTTAAGGGAAAACTCTTATTGTTGTTTGTGCTTCTGCACCGATCAGCAGCTCAGAGTACACAGCCTTCTTGGAGTCTCTGGGTGCTGTCCTGGAAGGGGTTCTACTTGGGGGATTTCAAATCAAAATCGCAATTTCAAATGATTCTTTTTCCCTTAATTCATGTACATACACTCAAACCTTCAGGGCTTGTTTATGCTCGCCCACAGATTAATGTATACTACGTGGTTCAGGCATGTATGTTGTCATTCAACTGATATAAGCCCAGTCTTGTTCTTTAATAGCTATACCCATTACAGCATATCTGACCCAGAGTTTAATTTCCATGATTTTACAAATCCATGCTCTGTCCTTCTCCTGTGACGGTCATACAGACACACAACTGGACGATATGTCATGTGGTAATGCTTCTTCACATGTTGTAAATCTTTTTAACAGTGAGTTTTGAACTGAAGCTTGACTTGAAAGTAAATTGCAACACCTGTAAAAAAAAAAAAAAAAAAAAAAAATTACAATTGCATATTTTAATCAAATTGACTTTAGTATAGCAGAACAGATGAGTATAGTGGCACTGATTTTTATAGGATAGTAGTATATTATTATATTAGTGTTGTGCAAAACGTTAAAGCATATTTCAACATTTCAATAGACTTAATTAATCCCAGAGAGAAATTCTAATGTTACAGTAGCCACTTTACGTGAATCAAAGTAATAGTCATGCAGCTAAAATATATACAATAATTAAATATTGTCTAAAAAAATAGAATAGCACAGTACAAAAATGGAGAACATATAGAAATTTTTACATTTAATGGTTTAGTGGTTTATTTAATGGTTTGTGTTTGTGTCCTTGTTGCAGTGTTTCTTCATTGTAGGTGAGGCAAAGTGTGGTGGCCATCATGGGGGAGCTGTTCAGAAGCGAGGAGATGACGCTGGCCCAGCTCTTCCTCCAATCAGAGGCAGCCTACTGCTGTGTCAGCGAGCTGGGAGAACTGGGCATGGTCCAGTTTAGAGATGTGAGTGTAGATGTTGTCAAGCCAACATTTCTTCTCCTCAGAAGGCAGAAATAATGTCTATCGTCGAATAAAGGTTCTGTCTGTGTGTGTATATATATATATATATATGTATATATATATATATATATATATATATATATATATATATATATATATATATATATATATATATATATATATATATGTATATATATATATATATATATATATATATATATGTAACATTAATATAGCATTGACATAACAGTGAACAGCTACCTGCTATGTAAAGATACCGTGAAGTACTGGAATCCTGACCTGAGAATGAAGTCACAATCCCAAACACATGAATTGATGATAAATAATGATTGTATACTTGGTAGTTTTTAGTTAATTTTCTGGGGTGTTGTCAAGTTTAGTTTTATCAAAATGCTACAATTATTGTTGTTTGTAAGATTTTCTTTTCTTGTCTTTTTCCACTTACAGTTGAACCCAGATGTAAATGTATTCCAGCGCAAGTTTGTGAACGAAGTGAGGAGATGTGAGGAGATGGACAGGAAACTGAGTGAGTAATAAGACAAATGTAATGCTCAGATCAACCACACTCAGGTAGCTGCTAAATCTGATTTACTCCAGCTTCAGTTTAGGATTCTTTATTGTTCCTATCAGATGAGTACCACATAATGTTGTATTAGAAATGAATGGGAAAAAATGATCAAATTATTTTCATCAGGAAAACTGTGGTAACAGGTTGAATCTTTGATTTTTTTCCCCTGGTGAACAGGGTTTGTTGAGAAGGAGATCAAAAAAGCTGCCATCCCAATGGTGGACACTGGAGAGAATCCAGAAGTACCTTTTCCCAGAGACATGATCGATCTAGAGGTAATAAAAGATCAATCAGTTCAGAAGTTTCTTGTCCCACAAATTAATTTGTATAACTACATTGTCACAGTTTTTTTTATATCTATCAAAATGAATTGTGCAGTTGAACGCTAACTGTGATCATTTGCTGTTTTTTTTTTTTTGTTTGTTTGTTTTTTTCCGCAGGCCACATTTGAGAAGTTAGAGAATGAACTGAAGGAAATAAACACTAACCAGGAGGCCCTGAAGAAGAACTTCCTGGAGTTGACCGAGCTTAAACACATCCTTCATCGAACACAGCAGTTTTTTGATGAGGTTGGCCTTCTTCACCCTCTCAGACATACAGACCACCCATCTGGAATCTAATGTATCATTGAACTTATATATGGTGATCTGATGTAATCTCTTATAGCATTTGTTTTATTTTTTGCTTTATTAAACTGGTAGTTAGCCAAACTATCAGAGAGTCTGAGGATGTGGGCTATTGGAGAATGTAGGCCAGTCTACATTCTAATCCAGAGTTTAAAAACAAGTGCAAAACCACAAACATTCAGTCAAATGAAACGTGATCATCACACTTTAACAGGTAAAACAACTCAAATTTTTCTTCTTTCTTTCTTTTTTTCTGACAGATGGAGGATCCCAACCTCCTGGAGGAGTCATCAGCTCTAATGGAAGGCAGTGAGGGGGGGCGTGGGGCCCCACTCAGACTGGGGTAAAGCATGAGAGCCACATTATAATCTCTAAGAATCAGGATTCCCTTCACTGAGCAAATGTTACAATAGTCACATAGTCAAAAGTCACAGACTAAATGCATTTTGAAACTGCCGTTATTGTCAAGAATTTTAAAGAATTGTTTAGTCACAAGACTTTCTGATTCATCACCTGGCCAACTGAAGGCTGTAACAGAAAAGTTAGGAAGGTGATGTTTTCATATAAAATGCTACACGCCATGACTACTGGAGTATTTTTGTCAACACTGTTGTGATGTCAAAATACTATGATGAGAAATAATTACATTACTATTATCTAATTTGTTTAACAAACCGTGATAGCAGTTTATTCAGCAGGCAAAATAAGGGCTTACTACATACAGTATGTACTGTGGTCTGTTTTCTTTTGTTTGTTCCGCTCTAAGAACTTTGTCTGTGCAGGTTTGTGGCTGGAGTGATCAGCAGGGAGAGGATTCCCACCTTTGAGAGGATGTTATGGAGGGTGTGTCGCGGTAATGTCTTCTTAAGGAAGGCAGAGATCGAGGACCCTCTGGAGGACCCCACCACGGTCAGCACACAACAGATGGAGTTAGGGACAGTAGCAATATCAGAAATATTACATAACCAGAATATAACACTGCATAGCACAGCATAAAAGTGTACATATAAAATTCTCGGAAATTGTCTGTTTTGCATATTGCTGTTAAATTTGGGGTTAGACAACATTAACCATACAACTACAGAGCTATATGTGTTCTAACACCTTCTTCTCTTTTTAACAGGGAGATCAAGTCCATAAGTCAGTGTTCATCATCTTCTTCCAGGGCGACCAACTGAAGAACAGGGTGAAGAAGATCTGTGAGGGGTGGGTGTCGCATAACGCAACCATGTGCTCTTCCCAGCTCTACTTCATAGCACAAGTTAGAATCCTAGATTACATTTAGGCTGATGTAAATTAAGTGCATTTTGAAGCTACAAAAAAGATGGGATTAAGATGAGAATGAACATAACAAATATGAGAAAGTATGATATTAGAGTTCTTTTGCATCTGGGAACAAAACTGCAAACCTCTTCATGGCTGTCTTGTTTTGCAACTGGGCAGAGCAATTTTGAATAATACTGAGCTTCTTTAACTATTGTAGAGCAACTGTAACAGATTTTAGAGCGACTTTAACTTATATAGAGCAACTTTAACATATATAGGAACTTCAACTCATTTTTGAGCAACTTTAAATAATATAGAATAACTTTAACTCATTTACAGCAACTTTAACTAATAGGCTATAGGACAATTTTAGCTAATATAGAGCCACTGTAACTAATAATATCAACTTTAACTAATATAAGACAACTTTAGCTAATGTAGAGCAACTTTAACTAATATGGAGCTACTTTAACTCAGGTATGCTATCGATTAAAAGTTTGGGGTCACTTAGAAATGTTCTTATCTTTGAAAGAAAAGCATTTTTTTTTCAATGAAGATAACATTAAATAAATCAGAAATCCAGTCTGGACATTGTTAATGTAGTTAATGACTATTCTGTCTGGAAACGGCTGATTTTTAATGGAATATCTACATAGGGGCACTGAGGCCCATTTTTTCTGTGTCGTAATGGTACATTGTGTTAGCTAATGGCATTGAAAGGTTAATTGATGATTAGAAAACCCTTGAGCAATTATGTTAGCACATGAATAAAAATGTGAGTTTTCATGGAAAACATGAAATTGTCTGGGTGACCCCAAACTTTTGAACGGTAGTGTAGATTCAGGATATTCAAAGCATTTTAAGATACAAGTTGGGACTTTTTAAGGAGTATTTATTGCATTGGCTGTGCATTCAATGCTCGACTGTCACCATGCAGGATCAGAAGCTACACATTTATACCAGAAAAGCTGTGTTACAAAGTGGGGGAGAACGCATGTGTTACATGCAGTGATCTGACTCTGATGATGGGTACATTTGTCCAGGTTCCGTGCCTCTCTCTACCCTTGTCCAGAGACCCCACAGGAGAGGAAGGAAATGCTGGCTGGTGTCAACAGCCGCATCGATGACCTCCAGATGGTAAGTTCAGTATTGCCTATGTGTCACATTAGATAAACTTCAAAAAGGGGTTATGAATATGAAGAGGGAGGGTAGTTGACCTTGGAGTGATGCCTGATTACTGTTTAGGCCACATTACCAAGAGTGATGCAGTTGTTTTTTAATTTAATATTTTTTTTCAAAGGCTCTTTGTACTCTTTGTTACACTGCTGCTCACTAAACAACAAGCAATTAATCAGAAACTTTGCACAACAGGATGTCTTTGTTCAGACTCCTGCTCACTTTTCCTCGATGAAATTTATTTCCAATGAAATTACAAAAGCCCTCATATTGTAGGTGGGTGTTTTCTTGTGCATTAGTTCTTATCTGTGAAAGACCTTTTGTCCTGTTTCATAGTGTTGTTGTTCCCCAACTTTTCCCTTATTAAGCCTGGAAAAAGCTCTGGTTCTGCTTGGGAGCGCTGGTCTAGTCTGAGCCTGTCAACCACACACAATGGATTACACATACTTCAACAGAGCATACGCTTGCATGGAAAATTCAGATCTGTGCATTAAATGTTGTAGGCTAAATTTGTCTCTTGAAGTTAAAATTTTATTTGTATAATTTTCCAACACATTTCTTTGTAAATACTATGCATTCCAGGCATCCAGCTGACTTTTTAATCCAGAGAGAACATTATGTGTGTGCAGTCGTGAAGTTTAAGAATTTAAGGATCATAAACATTAAATACGTGCAGTTGGTAGGTAAGAAAAATCAAAGGTCAGAGTATGGCTGCACAATTACCAAATAGTAATAACGAGTTTGGCTTCCTGCAAATAAATAAACATGATCAGTTGCCAAAAGTTATGTTGGCAAGAAATAATAGCGATTCTGGTATTGTAACCCTCATAAGATCTAACGTCTGTCAACACCAGCTTTATCAGATACAAAGTTTTGTTTTCAACAAGGAAATGTAAAAAATGAAACAACCCCACCCTCACAAAAGACTCCTCCTGTGTTTATTTTCTTGGTTTGTTTATTTTTTTAATAGAAACATATAGGTCAGGTTAACCTTTAGCACTGGCAGGGCTCGATATCATTGAAACATCCAGTGATGATTAGCTCAGGATCCAGAGTCTCAAACAAGCCCTATACTTGGCTGTTGTAGGTGCTGAATCAAACCGAGGACCACCGTCAGCGGGTGCTGCAGGCTGCCTCTAAAACCATGCGGGTGTGGTTCATCAAGGTGAGGAAGATGAAGGCCATCTACCATACCCTCAACCTCTGCAACATCGATGTCACCCAGAAATGTCTGATCGCTGAGGTGTGGTGTCCTGTCTCAGACCTGGACTCCATTCAGTTCGCTCTGCGTAGAGGAACCGTAAGTTTGTTTTTTTTAATTTGGTTTATTTGTGTGTTAATTGATTAACAGTGTGGTGAAACAAACTGTAAAATGCCACATACTTCCCTCCTCTGTTCCTTTACACTATGGATCTGAAAGGTCATAGGCAACTATGACCTCCTTAAGCAACTAAGTAACTTTGAGTGAGTTTTCAAAAATGGTTTCTTTACGTTCATAACATTTCAACACCTGCTGAATTGATAGCAGGTTGTGCACACTCATCTACTGTATACATAGACATTAAACTTTATAAACAGTTTATACTTACATCCTTAGTCTGAGGTCACAGGTGCAGTTAAGCTGTTCTTCGGTTTATTGTTCAGTCACGTCTAGTTTTGCACCTCCACCATAGACAGTGTGTGCTGATAAGGGATGTTTTATTTGACAGGAGAGGAGCGGCTCAACAGTTCCTTCCATCCTAAACAGAATGCAGACCAAGCAGACTCCACCAACCTTCAACAAGACCAACAAGTTCACATCAGGCTTCCAGAACATTGTTGATGCCTACGGCATAGGAAACTACAGGGAAATCAATCCAGGTTATACAGGAATTCCTTTGTCGATATTTGAATTCATGACTTATGCCAATAGATAATATTAGAATTAATAATCACAAAAACTTGTCATAATGACACGCAAAACAAAAGTAGATATGACTACTGTTGTTTTTTCTGGCTGAGAATTGGCCATTCTTTAACCTTCCTTACATTAATAATGTAGAAATTATGCATGATGAGAAATGCACTGCTGCAATATTGTACAATTTTTGCTGCAACAATAATTTTCTATTATTTCTCTAATATTATTTTTTCTTTAATACTGAATTTGGTGTCTTTTTTCCACTATACATATTTATGCATATTTGGGTGGCTTTGGTTGTTTGAGCCTCAATATTTGATCGTCTGTTTCTGTGTTTAACCTGTTACAGCTCCATACACTATCATCACCTTCCCCTTCCTGTTTGCGGTGATGTTTGGTGACATGGGTCATGGTGTGTTGATGACCTGTGCTGCCCTCTACCTGGTCATCCGAGAGAGCCGCCTCCTCTCCCAGAAGAGTGACAATGAGGTACACTACTACATATAATCAGGATGCACAAGTATCTTTGCCGTTTAACCATATTGTACAAATATTCAAAACATTTATTTCTAAACGGTTGTTTGCCGCTGTAGATATTCAACATGGTTTTCGCTGGTCGCTACATAGTCCTTCTGATGGGGATCTTCTCCATCTACACTGGCATTATTTACAATGACTGCTTCTCCAAGTCGCTCAACATGTTCGGCTCTGGTTGGAGTGTGAGGCCCATGTTTGGTCCTAAAGGAGCCAACTGGACGTAAGTCATCCAGCTCTCTACTTGGACTAACAAATCCCTGATATTTGCTGTTTTCATCTTGTTGGTCGAGTGTTTTAGCTCAGTTCTCTACCACCTATCAATAGATGAAGTTGAGCATCACATCAGATTTATATATTTCTGTAATTATGTAAAGAGGAAACAAATGATCAGATTAATACTTCAGCATTTTGGGAAGTATACATATTAGTATTTTTTTCCAAGTGTGAGAAATTGGAAGTCCTTAACTACAGAACATGAGTAGGAGTGTGGTTTGCCAAGTTTAGCATAACGACTGGAAGCAGCTTGCATGCCTCTGTCCAGTGTTGAGCAGTAGACATACCAACACCTCTAAAGCTTTGTATCTATTTATTATTTGCTCTAGTATGTTGAAGTTGGACATATCTGGAGGAACAACAGTTCCAGCACTGCCTTTACAGAAACCTATACTTAAGCCTGTGCTCACTGGCCTGCACGCCACTTGTAACTAATTAGAAATGTTATTTGAACTCCAATTTCCAGGAAAACCTCCTAAAAAATAAGTTGTGAGTTATGGGCCTCTAAAGGAGTCTACCCAACTATTCAGCATATAGAAAGATAACCACATATTCAGATGCATTCACTGTCAGGAAATCCAATTCGACCCTGTAGAAACCTTCTTAGGCTAGTCAAATCCATTCAGGTATCTTCTCACTGTTGGTTCTGTCAGTATAGAAAATGTCACTAAAATCCATGTCACATATGTGGATGTCAGTAAAATGTGTGTTTTTTCCTCTATATTTTTTCCACTGTAGCATGTACTTTAAGTATTGTGCTTCATTTCAGTACATGTATTCATTTGCTGTTGATTTGTCCTAGGTTTGAGACACTTGATGGAAATGCAGTTCTACAGTTAGATCCTGCTGTTCCTGGTGTGTTCAATGGGCCCTATCCACTTGGAATCGACCCGGTAAAAAGATGCATACTCACTAACACAAAAATATTAATAGATAGTTGCCATTTTCCCTGGTGTAATCCACCCAAATACTCAATAGAGTATCAAATGTGAATGATTCCACTGCTAAAGGAAATCTACAAAAGAACTATTTCCTTCTGTTTCGGTCAATATCCAACTGTTTTATGTATTTTGACCTCTTTTATGAAACTAAATTATGTTTGTTTTTGTAAATATTTGCATCAGCTGAATCTGATGGGCTCATAGCTGACTTGTCAAAGTAACTAACGGGGAGGGAAAAAACATTTTGCAATTCAAATGAACTGTTCACAACACATTAGTATATAGTATATTAGTACACTTTGGAATAAATAAATGAAGAGGAACAGCCATATTGCTGTGGTGGTGTCAAACATTCAACCCTGTTTTGTGGTCTCTGCAGATCTGGAATGTTGCCACCAACAAACTGACTTTCCTCAACTCGTTTAAGATGAAGATGTCAGTGATCTTGGGTGTGATCCACATGCTATTTGGGGTGTCTCTCAGTCTCTTCAACCACCTGTAAGTGCCACACTCAAGGATTATTCTGAATGTTGACACTTTACAATAATGTATTTATTGTCTGCTATAAATTATTATAACTATTTTGGCTTTATGTTTAACATCTCCAAATTGAAAGTACCAAACAAAGCTTTATAAAAATCTGATATGTCTGAGGTTTGGTTGTTGTATGCACTCTCAATGCAATGCAGGTACTTCAAGAAGCCTCTGAACATCTTCCTGGGCTTCATCCCAGAGATTGTCTTCATGTCCAGCTTGTTTGGCTACCTCGTCCTGCTGGTCTTCTACAAGTGGACGGCCTATGACGCCTTCACCTCCAGGGAGGCTCCCAGCCTGCTCATCCACTTCATCAACATGTGTCTCTTCAACTACAATGACCCCACCAACAAACCCCTCTACAGGGGACAGGTGCTCCCTCCCTCATCCACCCTCTGCCTCTCTCATCTTCTCTTTCCTTCACTAACATGTCTAAACACTGAAAAAGAGGTGCCTAGTCACTCTTAAAGATCCAACACAGATTTCCTTCATTCAGAGAGGTCAGAGGTCAGCCTTCACTGCCAAACAGCAGCACAGGGGCTGGATTTTGTGTCTTACTCTAGGATTTTTTTGTAGGATTCATTTTTGCTGAATTGAGGCTTGAACTCATATCCCAGTGAAATGAAGCAATGAATATCAGTTTAATAAAAATCACTGTTATGTTTTGTTCTGTGCCAGCAGTGAGAAGGAAAGGTGATTTAAACCTCACCTCGATCTGGAACTAACTTTTCCTGATTAACCTCTCTCTGTTTGAATTTGTAGATGGGGATCCAGGTTTTGTTGGTGCTGATTGCCCTTGCATGTGTTCCCTGTATGCTGATTGTGAAAACAATGGTGCTTCGGCGTCAGCACCTGTGGAAAAAGCACCTGGTATGTGGATATGACTCCACCTATAACCTTACTGCTTCCTTTGATTGAATTGAACTTGATTGAACAGTTGTAATCTTTGATATAACCTTTTTTTTTTTTTACTCCTATTCTGCCATTCATTTCAATGCACATTGTATTGTGTAATGTGATTGGTTGTGTTGCCATGAAAAATGCTTAAAGCCTGCCTTGGAAACGCTAATATTTTGGTGGGAAATTTGCTGAAAAAAACTTCACAGACTGAGGGCACCCTAAACAGCTGATGATGATCCAGCCATCTTTATTGTTTATATGTAGTTACATATAGCTGCTGAATTATTATCTAAAATGTTTCACATAAGGCTAACATTTATCATCTAAATTTTACCTTGGAATAAATTCTATCATCATATCAGATTTTCACTACAGGATTTGTGGCTGAACAAATTCACTCCATATTCATAGAAAATTTGTCTTGACTATCTGGCAAATTCATTGCTGACTTTGTTTTTTGTATTTTGACTCTTTCTTTGCAAATTAATTACATGTAAAATAAGTGGAGAGAGCCTGTAATTCTAATGTTGGAGTGTCAACCAGACAGTTACTGGCTCTGGATTGTTTTCAATAATATCATGTGTGTTTTATTATCATAATTTAAGTATTTGATTATTCTAAATTCCAGTTGGTATTCAGTTGTGTTAAAGTTTTAATATATTTACGTGATTTCAAATTAGATGTTGTAGTTTTTTGTTTTTTTTTTAAAGATATATTGGCTTTAGTCAAATTTTAGCGAGCTTATTACTTTTACTTTAAGTGATCCCAAACTAAAGAAATGTTGTGTTTTGATCAAGGAAATTTTAGTCAGATATTTGTTTTGCGTTTTTTAATTTCATAGTAAACCTCCTAAGGCTGAGTTTTGCCCTAATTTACAGTAAGTTAAAGATACATTTATAAATAAATATAATAATGTTTTTTGCATTTAGAGCATCCATGTTGTGTTACAGCAGTTTAAAAATGAACTAAAAGTAATATTAATTACTAATATTGTGCCAAATCATAGTAGTAAGTAACTAGCTACTATTCCAGGTCCAAAGTAGGAACCAAAGCTCTTAGTTACAATTACAGTTAAACTTTACTAAATGAAGTCTTCAGCTTTATTTGATAGGGTGTAACTCAACCAGTGAGACTATTTCACACACCAATAAATGGTTATTCCACTCTAATAATTTACATATTTTATATTAAGGTACTGGATGTATTTCTCACTGTCTGGGTGTCCTGCTTGACTTGCAAATGAAGTAAATTGAGAAGGAAGCGTTCATCCTAAGGCTTGCTTTAAGCTAGAAACAGCTCTTGTGGCTTTTGTATCTAGTCCGAGAAGAGGGAAGAAACCCCTGCTGAGAATCTAGAGCAGTCTTTAGAGCAAACAGGCGTGTCCTCATCATGCACCGGACTCACCCAACAGGGCACGCAGAAGTTTGGAGGAGTGCGAGTGGGCAACGGGCCCACGGAGGACGAGGCTGGCATCATGGACCACGACCAGCTCTCCCAACACTCAGAGGAGGGAGATGAGGTGAGCCATGAAGTATCAAATCAGCACTAATTCCACCTCGAGATCTTTTTTCTTTTCTTTTCACATACTGAATAGTTTAGTAGGGTTGTGATGCTAAGTGTGCTTCCATTATGATATGTGGAGTTTGACGATTATGTGAGTTCTAAATGTTGCAAGATTTTTAGATTACCATAAAATGCAGAAATGAGATTTTCAATTAGGAACCTCAGTATACTCTCTTACAATAGAAGAGGCGTAAAATAAATTTAAAGGGCATGGTGGCTCAATTCGATTTCTTATGTGTAAAAAACATATGAAATATGGACCTCAAAAAATTCCCCTTTTACCTGCTGTGTCTTTTAAGCAGATGTTTTATTTACAGATTTAATTACACCGCACTGTGGTACTGAATCTTCTTCCAAACTTCTAGAGAAACTTGGTTTATCTGATGTATTTTTTCTTGTTAAGCGAGCCTTTTTGTGATTAGATGATAGTGAAAGATGGGAACAAGAGTGTACAAAGAGAAAGTTTAGGCTGGGATGGGCTGGAACAGATAAGAAATGGATTTTCCATTTCAGAAACATAAACAATGAGGTGGTTTTCATAAGGAAGTGGAATTTCTGGAAATACCATCCAATTTTTTTTCACTGCTTTCTGTGACTCAGAGGTTTGGTGTCTCCCAGTTTTCCTACATAATAAATGTGAAGGTTTATCTTGTGATAACATATTATATAACTGTAATGTAATAAGCCTGAATTTTGCCATCATCCCAGTGTATGAAGCTTCATTCAGGCATGACTTATCAATGAGGTTATGGGATGTGTATGATGTTTGGAGTACTTTAGCAGCTGACTTTAAGACTGAGTGCTACAGAAAGTGATAACATCCAGGTGCTTTTTATTGGTGCAGGTACCTATATGGAAAAAATCTGCCTTATCTCCTGTGCATTCTCTGGTTCTTCTGAGTTGTGTATTATCATTTAAAGTATATAAACTGACCTTTAAGCTTTTAATCAGTGGTTTCTTGCCATGATGGTTTTTTGAAAATTTAAACATATTCAGCTGGACAGGATCAAAATGTTAGCTCAAGGTGTGGGTGTACATTAGACTGAGGCCAGGCTTTTTGTAATTTTAATGCTGAGGTTAGGATCCACTTCGTTATTAATGTAATAAGCTCAAAAAGCTTTACCATGTCAAATGGCCCAATCACAACACTGTTGTCATTGTTTGTTATGTTTGGGTCACAACCTGTGTCATGTGAAATAAACTGCCAAACAGTAATCCATAAGTATGGTGAAAGGTCTGGATCAATGCAGTTGCTTTATTCTGCCACTAACCTTTGGCTTTTGCTTACTTTCAAGCACTCAGAGGAAGAGCCGGTAAGAGCCTGAGTTTATCATCTTCTTAGCATGTCTGGATGCTGTCTTGCCCAATCTGTTTTGTGCCAATATTACCAAGTAGTGCTATTTCTTTCTACTCTGGCTGATTTGTCTAAACATTCTATACTCAACTATGGAAATGCCAGTGCCAGGCATGCATATGTGGATGTGTACGTATGTATTTGTGTGTGTGACAGAAAGAAGGTAAAATATTTTTATCACTACAAATATATACAGTTGAAACCAAGGAAGCACTGTATTTAATGCTACCATCTGAGCATATTGACTTTGAAGCTGCAGTGTACCGATAACAGATTCACACTTCAAACTAAATTCAGACCTTCATATGTGACAAACCTAAGAACCAATCCTGACAGCTTGCAGGGTAGAGCCTTTTGTATCATTATTCTAGCTACAAGAACAATACAAGTCCAGTTCAAAGCCGTCAAATCCTAAGCTGTCTCTAGACACTGGAGAACACTTTGTCCCAACTTGAAAAGTGCTACCCAAATCATTTATTATACTTATTATAGAATTCTTATCTCTCAAAACTACATTTAATACAAGTCTGAATCTAAACCCACACGAGAAGTGTTTGTCAAAGCAGCCATGAGGTCAAAACAAGCCACAGTCAGAAGGTGTTTTGATTCAGTTAGGTCTGAATCAGAACACCTTGGGGGCTCAAAGCAAGTTTGAGACTAAGTGCTTATAGGCTCATGAGCCTCAGTCAACACCCACAAGACTGAGACAAGTCCAGAATACTGACATGAATCTGAGTATAGAATCTGTGTATCCACCTGAATTCTACATTAATACATCTTGGTCTCCAGCACTGCAGCCCTGCTTTTACCATTTGCTCTGATTTAGACTCAGCACTTGAGTTTTCTTCTGTCTCCCTTTCAAGTGTTGGTCTAAAAGTAGTTTATGGATACTGATGCACTTTTTTGGCTAAGCAGATTTTTTCTTAATCCATCTCAGTTCCAAAGTATTCCCTTTTGTGAAATGGTATATTGTTAAATGTACATTGTGGAACCAAATGATTAGATTCACTCACTTCTATGTCTTTTGCTGAGACTAATGCTTTGGCATGTTAGCGTTGTTTTCATTGGCCACTTTGGTCGGAGATCCTTTGAATGGAAACAATGAGTGCTGCTTCCATGAACTCTATTTCACGTGTCCAAGGACAAAACAAAAGCACGGAAAGAGGAAAACAGGCAAGCGCCAAGCCAAATCTAACAAGAGCAATGTAGAGCAATAGACACCCCCCGCCCTCCTCATACAGGAAAGGCTAGTCTTGCTCCAGGATGAAGAGAATGGAGGAACTGTGTTGGCTTTACAATACACAAACAAGTCCCTGGGCTGTGATCCTGCTGGGAAAGAAAGAGAAACAAACTTAAAAAAAAAAAAAAAAACAACTAAAAAAACATGTCTTTGCATTTTATCAGAGCTGAGTCTTAGGCAGGAGTGAAAGGTCAAAGCAGCTGCTCATTTGGATGACAGCAAAAGTTCCATTCCAAGTCATTTCCATGGTTCAGGCCAATCTGAAGTACATTTCTTTAGATTGGCCTCATTTCTAATAACAGAGCTATGTGATAATCTTCTCTGTGTTAAGTGTTTACTTTACACGTCACTTTTGATAAACTGTGATTTTTATGTAGTTAAAACATAGATTCAGACAGAAAACACACATTAGTGATTGGAGCAAAGCTGCAGACTAAAGAAACAGTACATTGTTGAAGGTGCAGTCCACTGATTTGACTGATGTCAAAGTTAGTTTGCAGGTTACTTAGGTATTCCAGTTTCAGGAATGGATGTTAGTAAAGCATTCATAACATGCCACAGCAAAAAAGAGAATTTACCTGGCAGAGGGGTCTAACAACAGACACCATACACGCATCAGCCACAATGTAAAACCTACTGATAGGTGAAGTGAGTAACATTGGTCATCTTGTTATAGTGCAGTGTTCTGCTGGGAACCCTGAGTTCTGCCCTTAATGTGGATGTTACTTTGACACATACCGTCATTCTAAACATCTTTGCAGACCAGGCAAAAACCTCCATGTCACAAAACGTGCTTAAGAACAGCTGGAGGAAGAGTCCAAGGTGTTGACCAGCCCCCAAAATCCCCTTGTCCCTGTCTGATCAGGCATCCATTCGATGCACCTGAGCAAATCTGATCCACTGGGACTCCATCCCTCAGACAACATGACCCAAGTGCTGTCAGTGTGTCAGTGCCAAACACCACCATATTAAGCAGGTGGTTTTTAAGCTGTGGCTGACTGATGTAGCATTCTATTATGGAGGATGTAAGCATTTTTAGCTCTTGACCACTGCGGCAGTTTTGACCTTTGATCTGATCTGACCTGGGAACTCCAGGACTTAACCAGTTATTGTTAATGTTCCTGTTGATACCACAGAGAACAGAGACACACTTGCCGATGAAGGCAGCAGAAATAAAAGCAGTTTAAAAAAAACTGCGTCAAATTAAAACACAGTGGAGGTGAGGTTAACCAAAGTTTTGTTAGTTGGTGATCCAGTTTATCACAGAGAATCAGTTCAACCTTTCGACTGGTAGGATAAGGAAAAGAGCAGGATTTGCACCTCACTACCACTGCTGATGATTCACTGCATGTACATGTGGACTAACAGGAATCAGGTTACTGCAATGCATGCAATGCGACCACATAAATCAGGTACTTGCTTGGCATGATTTCCAGTTACCTGGTATCTTGTGTGCATGTAAAAGTAATGGGTGATATTTTTCTGGTTAAACAAAGAATTGTACAAAATGTCTGCTTGTTTTTTAGCAGCTGTGCTGCAGCTTGTCTTGTGTTTTTAAACAAAACGTTAAAGTCAGTAGAATCTGGATTTTGAATGTAGAAACATACTAAATATACACAATGCTGTCTGTGCTAATATTCTTGTCTTTTCATCACAGTTTAATTTTGGTGATGTAGCTGTCCACCAGGCTATCCACACCATAGAATACTGTCTGGGCTGCATCTCCAACACAGCCTCCTACCTCCGTCTCTGGGCCCTCAGCCTGGCTCATGCTCGTGAGTATTGGCATGGACCACCAGACATGCGTGTTTTATGATTCATATTCTGTATAATAGTGTCTTGCCTAAGGACACTTAGGCATACGGAGGAGCCAGGGATCGAACCGCCAACCTTACAATCAATGGAGAACCTACTCTACCACCTGAGCCCACTTTTCTTTTTTTTTTTTTGATTGTGCCATTTATTTTATTACCACACACACATACACGTGACATAAAGACAAACACATTCTAGTACAATAAGCAAACATACTCTGCTTAAATTACTCAGCTACAACAAAGAAACTGGAAGTTCTTGTCTACAAATGTGATCACTGTTGGGGGAAAAAAACAAGAAACATTTCCTTTTTAAGCAAAAAAAAAAACCAAAACTAAATGTTAAAAGAGAAAACATACAACTAATATGAACACAAGCAAAGAGAGTGGTTTATTAAAAACTGTTCAAGTCATTAAAATATTTTGGTAGCTCTTTTTTAAAAATCCTCTTCTTTTTTGTTCATCTGGTGATTATTGAAGTACAACGTGGTGGGCTATTGTTATATTGTATGTTTTCCATTTTTTTAAGTAATATTTGATTAAAGGTCCATCAGAAAATGACAATATCTCAGATGTATTATACACATAATATTCACAAATGTTCAGAAATGATGGATTCAGTGATGCCTTGTCTCTATATCAATATTCTAAGAATGTGAATTTTGTCTAAACTTCGTTGTTGTCACCTTTGTGTGCATGCAGAGCTGTCAGAGGTGCTGTGGTCCATGGTGATGCACTTGGGTCTATCATCCCGGAGCGGGGGTGGTTTCTTCGGCCTGTCAATCATCTTCTCTGCCTTTGCCACTCTCACAGTGGCTATCCTGCTCGTGATGGAGGGGCTGTCAGCCTTCCTGCATGCCCTGCGTCTGCACTGGTTAGAAACACACACATACATAATACATATGATGCCACTTCTATGCATGATAGGAAATGTGTAGCGTAAATACATATGTTCACGGTGGACACGTGGAAACACACACATTATTTGTACAGAGCACATGCAGAATGCAAACACTCCCATATGTCTGCACACTGAGTTCCACATTGATGGAAAACATAAAACATTTATTTTTCACCTTTTGAACCGAGTATCTCTGCCAAAGCTGCAGTTCTTCAGTTTTTCATGCACATCAAGAATGCTAGCAGACAAGGCATTCCCAAGGTGGTTTACTAAACTGAGACGATACATAACTTCAGATAACCTCACACACCCTCCAGCTCCATCGCCTCCTAGCACCACCTCCACCCAGCTAATCCGACCTGCACCAGTGTACACTGCACTGACACAGAAGATAAGTCAAACACTGAAGCATGTAGAATTACCCCTGTAAGGTGATACTACTCTGGGCTGTCATATCTAACTTACATGAAACCACTGTCAAATACAGCTTTGCTGTAATAACAGGTTATAAAATGTGTATCTACAAGTTCTAGGTGTAATTATGACTTGTTAAAAGATAGCAACTGAATAACTGTAGATGAACCTGAGATGTGTGCACAGATTGATTACTGCTGGGCCCATGAGGAGGAGGTGCTGTGGAAGTGATGGATAATGAAATGTTCAAGATCCCAAGAGGGAAACATCCATTTCAGCACAGATTACACAATCAGATGCAGCCAGTAACAATTTCAAAGTGAGTCCATCCATCCAACTTGTATATTCTTTTTCTGTGAATCCAATATGGATAAAGTATATTCTTTGTCATTTACCTCCAGTGGTACTGCATGCAGATGGCCCATTGAAATATGTTTTTATACAAATTAACACTTTCACATAATAATCCCAGTGTCAGGTCAGGGGACATTGTGTTGTGACAGCTGAGTAAATCATCAGAAAGGGTGAGTTCTGCTGTTTCTTTGATAGGGACTTTGTGATTTGTTCAAGCAAGAAACATTAGGGCGTTCAGTCTAGTTTAATTCAGTGTAGCCACACCGACCGTTTCTTTGTCATGGTGTCAGTTAGTTTGGTGCTGTCTCCATGAGGCTGAGCAGGCCTTATGAGAGTAACTCCCATGATTGTCTCACCAATGAGAATTTTGTCAAATGAGAGCATATCGGTGAATCAACCTGTTGACCTGGGCACTAGTGCTACTAGGCTTAACTAAGCTAAGCTTGTCCTTATTTCAGCTCTAAGCTGAAACAAGTTTACTTCCTTAAATCCTTCTGGTGTGGTTCGTGCTATTAACACTGAGCTTAACATCATGGGCGTCAGACAGATAAATGAAGAGAGGGAGAGAATATCATGTGTGTGTGTGTGTTTTAGTTGGACAAAGGTATGGTGTTAATGCTTCACTGCTGCAGTGGTGTAAGCAGAGGAAGTTGTCTGTCTTGTCTTATTCTTTCACTCGTGTAAACCAGTGGAAAGTGATCTGAACTCCTTTCAAATACCAGCAGAGCTGCCTTTACTGTAGACTCCATCTGTAAACCTCCTGTATGTGTGGTATAGTCCACCTGTCTGCACATGGGCTGCTTGTATATTCCAGGCTGGAGGCCATGGAGCTTTCACATAGAACAGATATGTTATGAAAACAGATGTAATCAGCTGAGTTGAACTAGAGACAATATTAATTGCATCACTCTGGAATGTGCAAGACTGAAAAGCTACAGGTTGACTTCAGGCCAAACAACACACATTTGTCTTCCTATCATCAGCTGCAGAACCTTTATTAATGGTAGATCAGGTGGGGCAACAACAAGAGATCTCAGAGCAAAATACATTTAAGAAATGTCAGTGCTAGTTGCGATGAGCTAGTTCTCTTTTCTAGACTGCATGCATGATATGATGTGAGTTTATGCTTTGGCAGCAGGTGATGAGTTGGTGCTTTGCAACACTTTCCACACTGTTGTGTACATTTCATTCTTACTCTGCGATCAGTTACATAACATTATGCAAGAAAAAGAAGACACCTTCATCTTTTTATCTGTTGTTTATAACTTCAGGGAGGAATAGCATTTTAAAAGGCATCCTCACAGATGTTTAACCAGCTCAGAACCAACATTTAAAGCCAGCATTTATACTGCATACTTACATTTTTCCCCTCAAGTTGTGATATACAGCAAATCTTTGGCTCTTACAAGTGTGGCTTCTCAGCCCAAAATGTTCTAAATGATCATTTATGTCAGTATCAGAATTTTACAGAGCACACACAGCAACATGAATATGAAAGACTGGCTAATAAATTTGCAGAGAATGCTAGTCAGCCAACCAGTTTTCAACCAAGGATGATGGAGGTTCAGGCATCCCACAGTGGGTTTGTGTATCAAAACCTGATATGTCTTTTCCCTCTGGTCCATAGAGCTCCACTGTTGTCAGGAAACTTTTAAAAATTCATCATTGTTGCACTGGTTGACATGTTCCTTCCTTACCATGACCACACATGCTGCAGTTTAGTTTGACCAGTGTCATATACATTCTCCTGTTGCCAGAATTACTCACCTAGAGCTCTAAATGTGGATCAGTTCACTGCTGAAAATAGTCCCCTACAATGAACTTCTAGTGCTTCCTCCTGTTTTAGTAGCATTTGATTTAAAAAAAAAAAAAAAGTGTAAAAAATGTATCCACCTGCTTGTTTAATAACTAGCCCTTTTCTGTTAAAAAAAAACAACTACTATCCATCAACTGTACATCTCTGAGCTACTCTGGCTCAGAGCTGAGAGCCACTACAAGCTAGAGAAGTCAGAAAATATGACGAGATAGAATAATACATCGCTGGTTTTGTGAGTTGTTGACAGTAAGGTAGAATGTGGAATTTGAGTTTGAAATATAAAGTATCATGAACATGAGGTGAAAGAGTGAACAACAGAGAAATAATGTCAATGAGTGTAGGAACCACACCTCTGTCTGGACAGAATCACCAATTAAATGATCTTTTCTAATAAAAGAGTAATAAAAGAGAACATTTAAACTCTCAGTGACCCACAATAAGAGGCTACAGTTATATTACGCAGCTCTAGAGCTCTTGTATGTGTACCTGTCTGAATGTAAGGCATTTTGTTAATAAAGCAGCAGCATGTTGGTCCAGCAAGTCTCTGCTAAGGTTAAAAAGAGTGGTGGAGTATTTTTCACAGAGGGGAGTGAATGGAAATAGTCATGTTCAAATAAACAGCAGTGAACCTGGACACTCTGCTCTGAAGCTCACTCTTCACACACGCATGCTGATGAGCTGCCTCCACAAACACATACACACATTGCCGTATGTCATGCGTTGTGCGTGTGAGGTACAGGTATTTTTTCCACTTCCACTCCACTCCACTGTGCGGGGAGGCAAATGAAAGGATCACTCATTTGTTTCCTCTTTCTAAGTGCTGCCCTCTCACAGCTCGGGCAGGCCAAATATTTGCCACGGCTGGGAGACATTCCTGGGCACTCCCCTCACTCGCAGAGGCCAGGAACCAGCAGGAACCGACAGGAACTCAGAGTCCACTCTTAGTTTTTTCCACTTAAATGAAGTCATCAGAGGTTGTCAGGATTTGAGAATTACAGTACGCTACCACTGGATGCACATTTATGTGTGCATAGTAAAATTCTGAAAATACAAAAACACATTAACTGTAATAACACTGAAAGATACAAAATGAGCAGTGTATCATTTTACTACTGGTCCCTGGCAGAAAGCCATAGATTTAGTTTGTCATACAATCTGTAATTAACTGTGACTGGTTACAATCTTTGATTTATTTATTCAACATGCATTGAACTGACTGATCGTGAACAGATACCTAAGTTACAGCTTAATACACAGTTTCAGAATGCTTCGTTTCAGAATGTGGTGTCTACTGTTAAAAGCAGCTGACATGCTCTCTTAGGAAATATTTTTGGAATCCAAAAGAATGCCGTTATGTACTTGTATTTTTATTGGATTAGCCCTATGAGAGGACAGTGTAAAATTTTAACTGTTCACATTAAAAACTTAAACATCAAATTCTCAAGACATTTTTTACATCTTTCCTCCTTTGTGATCTGGAGCATCAGACACCTGAGACCAACAAACTTTCTCAAACTGCACTTTATCACACATACTAGCATGCTCTTCAGTGAGCAGACAGCACATTCAAGTCCAGTTTTATAGGTACAGATTTAAGGAGAAGTGTCAATGACTAGTCTAACTCTCAACAGCTATATTTGCTCAAATAGAGACCTGAGGCTATACTTGTTTCCTCAATAATGTCTCAACCACTGACTTTCATACTATATTTCCACATGCTGCTGTTGTCTGTGTAAATGTCTGTGATGTGAAACAAGCTGCTAATGTGAAGACAGTTCAGAGATCCAGAGGACTTCACTTCCCACCAGCATACTGCTCAGCTTCTGGTCTGTTCACGGTGGAACATTCAGCTTGTTATAGTACAGTGGGCTCCAGTACAAGTGGTCAAATGAAAGAAAGCAGTGAGATTGGCAACTGAGCTACAATGACTGTAACAGATCAACAGTTTAATAAAATTATTTATGAAGCATTAATAAAGTCATTATTTACAGCTTATAAACCTGTATAAAGTAGTATCTTAATAGCTGGAGGCATTGTGAACAGTGTAGTGTCGGTGAAATATGTTCAAATTCCTACATCAGTAACATAACAAGCAGGCTCAAAGCTTCATCTCCTAGGTAACGTGGAAACAGTACTCCTGTTTGCTGGAGTGAAACATTCTGTGGTGTATCCTGTACACCCAAGCCTTAGGTAGAGTGAGTCAGTGTTTGATCACTGGATAACAACACTGGCATTTTACTACAATCAAACCGAATCAACCAGCCACTGTCTTGTACTGTTGATATGATAATTTTATCATCTTCATTTTTTATGTTTGATCAGTCGGGGTCAGATGACTGACCAGTACTGTTATGTGGGAGGATTTAACTTTGACTTACTTGAATGGAATGTGCCCTGCCTTAAAAGCCAAATTACTTTTGTCATCTTATAAGACTGCAACCAATATTCCAACACTGCATTTTCTGGTGTTTTCCAGTCTCGTTTTATCTTTGTTTATGACTGGAAAAATGAGAGGACTTAAAAAAAAGCATATCATTAAAAAATTGGGGGGTGTGTTAATATTACAGATGGGTGAACCAGAGCAGATCTGGCTGAATAATGAGTCAGCTCAGTCAGTTAGTCTGTCAGTGCAATCTAGACCAGAAAACTATAGGTATCCTGGATCTACTGAGGTGGGAAAAATAATCTTTTTGTTGTCTAGATGCACTGTTTTGTCTTCTTGCAGAAATGCTAACATAGCAAGACGTAGAAGTCATTTTTAAACGTCTGGCTGTAGTGATGGTACTGCTGCTAGTTGGTTGATCTACAAATTTTGGTCCGCAAAAGACAGTTGTATCTCAGCCGCTGGATGACCTGAGATTGTATGCCTCCCAGGGTAAACATCTCGTCACTGAGACCCGGAACCTAGGAATGACTACCTCTGTCGTCTACTCCTGTCGATTCTCTTTTATCTGGAGGATTTTCCTCTTCCAAACCAGAGACACATCTTGGTCCTTTTTCAAGCACTTGTCATCTTCTGCTTGAACCACAGCAACTTCCTCCTCTGTGGAGTCAGGCAGCTAATCCAGATTGGTGCTGCTGGCCTGCTGGGTAGTGAATAGAACTCCTCCTTCTTACCTCCAAAACATAGTCAGTCCCTCCACCACTCTGCTCCTCTGTCTCTGGACTGTCAAACTCATCTTCCACCACAAACTGAAAAGCCCCCTTTTTGGACTACAGCTCAACAAATACATAGATAACCTTGTACCTTTGACTTATTTGACTTTTTCCAACAACAGGCTACGTTGTAATATAGCTGCAAGTCATTTGCACTGGTACTTAAACCAGAAGAGTCTTCATACTTCACATCCCCATGTACTTCACCACAGCTGTTACAGAGCTGAGGTTTTATCCATCTTACAGTTAGTTTTTCCTTTACAGCAGAGCTTATAGTTTCACACTGCTGCTAGTCCAAGCTGTTGACTGTAACCATCAGTATCCTGAAAGCAAAGGAGTGTGTGAACCAGTTTGTCCAACAGCATTTTCAGGCAAAAATGGGAAAGACCACGTCCCACCATCCAGTCGGACTTGCAAAACTAAATTTATTTAAAACATTTCAGTGCTAGACCTCCATCAGGCAAATGGTTTGGTACAAAGAGAAGCCATCTTGATGGAGTTGCTGTAGCTCTGCAGCCAATCACCATACCCCAACTACTATGGGAAGACATGAATGACAACTTGACAATGATCTCCTCTGTTCACCCTGATAAAAACAATATTTAACTGGCAAAACTTAATAACTTCAGATTTCAATGTTTGTGCTGATACATTTAACCAACAATACTTCTCTCTGTCTTGGCTTTTACCTTCAGGGTGGAGTTCCAGAACAAGTTCTACTCTGGCCAGGGCTTCAAGTTTGTCCCGTTTTCATTTGAGAGCATCCTGGAGGGGCGATTTGATGAGTGATTGGGCCTCAGTCCATCCAACAGGAATCAACGGTGTTCCCAGCATTCCTTCTCTCCTCTCTGTGTTTGTGTGGGTGTGCATGAGCCCCAGTGTAGCCCTCTGTCACCCTCTAGTGGCAATTTGTGAAAATTTATTGTGTATGAGCTACTGTGTAATGTAGGCTTTGTAAAGGTTTTTCCAGTGTCAAGCTTTGCTCTGCTCTTGCTGTAGCACAGCACTGAACGTGTGCTGTCTTTACCACCATTGTCATGACATTTTCTCCATCAGCTATTCTTCATATATCTTCCATGAGTTATCCATTATCATTTATATTTGATAATGGATGTGCTTTTAGCAGATAATACACAGTCCATCATCTACATATTATTTTCTGTAGTTCTATCTAGGTTTGATACAAACCAAATATGGTTGATAAACAAAACATTTTTAGACTCACCTGGCTTTACTTCTGGTAACTGAACTGATCATCCAGTTAGGTGAGATTTTTTGTTGATATGGTGGGAGACATCATAAAGCCATTTTGTCCTATGTGACGCTCATTGACATTCATATTAGTTAGGATGGTGGTCTGTCCTTACATAATTCGATGTTATTTTCCATTTTTTGCACAGAGCCTGCATTTATCAAGCACCTCAGAATCTCATTTGTATCACTGTAAAAATGAAACGTTCTCACACAAGTTTAGATGAGACATGGGTAAAATCAAACTGAGCAAAAACAATTCCACATGTAGACTTCATGTGTATGGTCAGTCAGTATATCTAGCTAACGATAGTAATTGGCTTAATGGGTTGTAAACGACATAAAAATACATATACTTTAAGTTTGACTCAGATGAACTAATATCCAGTCACATCACTTTGCAATGCCGAGGATTGTGTTGGATTATTTGTGATATCTTGCTTGATCAGCCATAAAAACATTTCCGTTTTTTTTCCCTAAAGCTCTGTTCTCATCATATAGAATGTGATCTCTGATTTCCATCTCTTGATATCTTCTTGGATTTACGACACCTTTGCAGCTCTCCTACAAATCAGCACTGATCGTCACTTACAAAGGAGATAAAATGTTCCTCTCCTAGTCCTAATACTAGATCACATGGGCGTCTCTCTGTGAAGCGCTGGTCTGTCAGGACTGATGTCCCACTCTGAGACACTGGATAAATACAGGCTCTGATTAACAGCACCACAGTTCTACTGGAAGAAGACCAACACCCAGACTGTGTCAGTAGTTATAGGGGCCAAACAACATGAACCAGTTCAGTTCTACATGCAGCACAGGTACCTCATGTCTATGCAGAGCTTGGAGCAGTTTTTCACTGTAAAAATCTTTCAAGATTCATCCTTCTCAAAAAAGCTGAACATCAGCTGTGATCTGTGTATTCAGCAATCACAGCTTTTATTTAAACTGCAATTCACAGTCATACAGAAAATGAGGTTAACAACAGTGTTTGAGTTCAGCTGCATATCATGAGAGCAACATTATTTACAATCACGTTGTAGCTTTAAAAATCCGTGTTTGGCTCAATTGGATGTATTGATTTGTTTCTTGCTGACCATGAACCAGTGTTGTATTGAGAGGAGGACAGAGAAGAAGATGTCATGTCCTCTGTGCTGTGATCTGTAGCTCTCCTGTGCTCACTCTGTGACTAAATGTAAACCACATGAAGTGAATTGATGAATTTGCCCTGAAAATGTCCAAAGTGTAATTGTGCGCAGTCCCTTCCAGTTGCTTCAGAAATTCGGCAAATCGTTATCTTTGTCCTTTTAAAAAATTCCATTGAAATGCCATTCAAACAGAGGCAGCATTTAGAAACAGCAACAATCATACTGGTCTAAAAATCAAGGTTGTTGATATCGGATATGATTTTTATTATTCTGATGATGCTGATTCTTGTGTTTCTTTTGTTTCATGAAAACGTATTTACTACCTAAAGTGTTATAGGTAGCTTATATTTGCAACTGGACGTGACTACTGACATGGAAGGTAATGTGTTGTGGTCAATGATAAAAAGATACCTGTGGATCCATTTTGTGTCCTGTTTTCTCTCCATCTCTGGGCAAAGCTACCAAATCCCCAAGACCCCCACCCTGCCAACTATACATGCATCCCCCTGCTTTTCTGAGGTTAAAGGGGCTTGAGATAAATCGAGCAAAGAGACAGTTTGTGCTTAAATAGATTGTAAGACTCTTGTGGATTTTTCATTGGTGCAAAAAGAATGAAACAATGAATTAAGATATCACAGATGATGGTACAATGTACACACAGACAAACCTACGAGATACACTTCTATACACAGCAAAGACAACTGACTTAAGGGAAACATAAGCAAATACACTACTCACCCAGGCAATTTCATGTTTTCCATAAAAACACGCTTTCATTCATGTGCTAACATAATTGCACAAGGGTTTTCTAATCACCAACTAGCCTTTCAACTCCATTAGCTAACACAATGTAGCATTAGAACACAGGAGTGATGGTTGCTGGAAATGTTCCTCTGTACCCCTATGGAGGTATTCCATTAAAAATCAGCCGTTTCCAGCTAGAATAGCCATTTACCACATTAACAATGTCTAGTACCTCCTATGTGGATGGAGGTAAATTACCTGAGTACATAGTGTTACTTTGCACCACTTCTGTTAGCTACCATGGACAACAGTAACCCAGAGTGAATGGAATTTAGCCATCTTTCATTTGGTTATTTGCACCTCTGCTTTTCCCACTTTCACATGTCCATGTACAAAATAGATTGAAATCCTTCATCTTCTATATTAGATCATGTGTCTTTTGGATGTTTTTCCTCTGACCATGATGGTTCAGCAGTTTAAAGTTATTGGGTGTATCATTTGTGCTGAGGCTCAGGCACACAAGTCTGTTAGTAGGTTGGTGTAGCACTTTGCTACTGTTTGACTCAGGTGATATAAAAGCTGCAGGTTTGATCAGTTTCTCATTTACACTTGGACTTCATATTACCTGCAAGAAGCTGTCTGCTGGCAAGCCGAACCTCTGAATATCGGCTAAAAAAATAAAGTGTTGGATTATTAAACTGAGGATCTGGAGAAACACTGTTGTAAAACCAACCTGCTCATATATAGTTTTTAATGTGCCACTGTGGAGGAGCACCTGCTGACCCCAAGAGGATCATTTATGTTGCAGCTAAGACATTTTGTAACTTCAGACTTGTTGAATACAAATAGTGACGAATTAACAGAATTTTAGTTTTCTGTTAGGATTTTTTTTTTTTTTTTTAAAGTTTAATGCAGATGGAAACAAACCAAAGCCCACTCCTGTGTAATCAGAGCAGACTGCTTCTTTTGCAACTGAAGCAGTTCAGAGCTGCTGTTCTTGGTGGGTCAGTTTATCCAGATGTTTGTAACTTTACAGCTGTGACGCTCAGCTCTCATCCCCTTGTGTCTTTCGGTTGTAAAAATGACTGAAAGGTATAACTGAATAATCTGATATATGACATTGGAACTTTTGACATTAGAGAAGATTCAGACTGTACTGGTGTGACAACTGTTGTGTATCAGTGTCTGAGATACACTGAAGCAGTAAACTGTCTTTCAGAGGGGAAAGACAGCTATGAGCTTGTCCTCACTGTAGTTTAGTATGATTGTCTGGTGGGGGAAAGAATGGCGCACAGATTGTGTTTCTGCTGTGTGGAGCCAGAATAAATGCATTCACTGTTTATTCTTTATTCATCACCTACTGAATAGGAATCTTTCAAAGGTTCACAGGCTGAGGTTTTGAGTTATCCACAAACTTGTGCTCTAAATACATCCATCCATCCATTATCTATACACCGCTTAATCCTCACAGTAATGCACTCCTGTGAGCGGCAGGGGGCGCTGGTCAGCCGTTGAAACAAGTGGACAATCCCGAATCAGCGAAAGAGAGCAGCGGCAGAGATCTGCGTGAGCCTGGCCAGAAATACCGGAAGTATGTTGCATTAAGAATAAAAGAGTGACTTGTTTTCAAAGTCTTGCATTTTCCCCGTGATCATTCCAGATTTTCTGACATTTAAATTGTGATCGGATTCATGATTTGTATAGGCCTAAAGGGTTGCAATTAGCATGTAAAACAAACAAGTGAACCTGATGTTTAATTACTCAGTTCAATGTTATTAATACAGCACCAGATCATACCATAAGTCATCTCAGGATACTTCAACACAGTAAGATCGAGACCTTCTATTATTATATTGTAGATCAGATCACCGAAACATTTAGCAAACCTGAGTATTAGCAGGATTACAATTACAAAATATATGTTCACACAGGCTAGCAAACAATATATTACCGTGTCCGGGTTGCCAACTCTGAAGCTTTTGAGGAGACCCTCGCTTCCCAGTCTCTAACACTCCATAAACATCCCAGACGGAGCAGACAGGCTGGTGGTTTTAAGTAGATGGTGCACACACAAAACTTCTTTACAGTGATTGTTGACTCATTGACTTTCTGCTGTAATTTGACATTAAAACGTTAATCCACCAGTATTACATACACCGATCAGCCACAACATTATGACCACTGACAGGTGAAGTGAATAACGTTGATCCTATTGGTGCTATGTGGTGTTCTGCTGGAAAACCTTAGATTTTGGCATCCATGTTGATGAGACTTAGACACCCAAATAAACTTTATCTCAGAACAAGCACACTCCTTCATGCAAATGGAAATCCCAAATGTCACTGGCCTACCCCTGTAGGAAGATACACCCCACCACATTGCAAAAACATCAATCAGGAACATCTTGAGGAACATGACAATTGCCCAAGATGTTGATTTGACCTTCAATTCAATTCAATTCAATTTTATTTATATAGCGCCAATTACAGTCAAATTGTCTCGAGACGCTTTACAGAACCCATATGCCTGACCCCCAGAGCAAGCCAAAAGGCGACAGTGGCAAGGAAAACACCCTTTTAACAGGGAAAAAAACCTCGAGCAGAACCCGGCTCTAATGTGGGGGGACCCATCTGCCTGCTGGCCGGGCGGGTTGAGAGGGACAGAAGAGGTAGAGAGGTAGAGATAGAGCGGTAGAGATAGAGATAGAGGGATACAGATAGAGGGGTAGAGATAGAGAGGTGGGGGGGTGGGACACAAGGACCATAAAACACAGCCACACATCTGAAGCATCCAGCATCCAGCTCTGGGACCAGGGACACTCGGAGAAAGGACGCATAAAGAAACAGAGTGAATGTAATGCAATAATGGTATATATAGTAAATACATAGGTAGTTAGAAAGGAAAACATCCTAGATCCCAAAAACTGCTGTAGATTGATTATAATTTGTGAAATTTCACTGTTAAATACACTTTTGACCTATTCATAGGTTCAGTTCATCAAGCTTAGTATATTAGTAGTTAATTAGTAGGTATACTATTAGGAACGGGCTGCACAGTGGTGTAGTGGTTAGCACTTTCGCCTTGCAGCGAGAAGATCCCTGGTTCACGTCCCGGCTTTCCTGGGATCTTTCTGCATGGAGTTTGCATGTTCTCCCTGTGCATGTGTGGGTTTTCTCCGGGTACTCCGGCTTCCTCCCACAGTCCAAAAATATGCTGAGGTTAATTGATCATTCTAAATTGCCCGTAGGTGTGAATGTGTGAGTGATTGTTTGTCTCTGTATGTAGCCCTGCGACAGACTGGTGACCTGTCTAGGGTGTCCCCTGCCTTCGCCTGAGTCAGCTGGGATAGACTCCAGCCCCCCCGCGACCCTAGTGAGGATTAAGCGGTGTATAGATAATGGATGGATAGACTATTAGGAACTTGTAGTTTTTAGGTTAGGAATGTTCCTTGAAGGTCCCCTAAAGTTTTTTTGTGACATTCAGAGAACCTTTTCTCAGAGGTGTTCCTGAACATTTCGTGAAAGTCCCTGGTAGACAGTTCTGGTAATGTGTGAAATGCTTCAGAAATGATTAGTGAATGTTGGATAAAAGTAAACTTCAGTACCATAGATCAGGGAAACTGTACAAAAGCAATTGTTCCACAGACGTCAAAAAAACCCAAAACTTTCTAGAGCAAGATTTGGGCGTAGCTTTAGACTATAAACACTATAAATTATTATGCAATCTATGGGTGTAGTAAATGCTCCCCAGACCTTCTGAAAAAGTGACGTCAATCCGTGTTTTATTTTGAAAGTCCTGACCGGAGCAGCCATGTTCCTGTTGCAGTTCGATTGACAGACTGTCCGGTATGAGTTGTTTGTAGAATAGTCGTCGAGGGTAACTACCAGTAGTGGTTCTACCGGTGGAAGAAACGTTGTTCTGACACCACAGTTCTGAAGAAGTCACGGAACAGAGCGGTTCTGAACGAGGACAGCCAAGAAGTGGAACCGTTTAAAGTCGCGACGGAACAATAAGGACGACAGAGCCGCGCACTGGATCCTGGCGCTTTACTGTCCAGCACTGCTTTCTCCCGCTGAATGTTTCCTTGTCCTTTCCAGACTGAGTTCAGCGTCTTTATGGACAAGAGAAGCCAGATGTGTCCTCTGGTATTTCATGGTAAGTTCTCCAAACCAAACTCCCCTTTGTCCACTGCTTCTAACAGCACAACAAACTGCAGCTCGTGTGAATGTTCTCACTGGGGTCTGGTCATCGTCATGAGTGTCGCTCTTTAGTCACCTTTTAAATGAAATAAACTTGTACTTTTGTAATGGCTGCTCTTGGAACTCACACCGAAGTGTTTCGCAGCTGTAAGCAGCTGTGAATGTGATAAAATGAGACCGGTTTGGCGGATTAAAACCAAAATAAACAGACTGGAGCCTTAAAGTTACCTGATGGTTAAACAGCAGGGCCACTGGGGTTCACACAGCTCCATCATAAAACTGGTGAGCTGTTGTGTTGCTGCTACTTACTAAATAAACACAATGGCTGCTAGTAAAGTATTAGGGAAAGAGACTGGCTGGTTTTCCAGTCAGATCAACTCGTTTAAACATCAGCCGCTTTGATCAGTTCTCTTAGCAGGAAACACGTCCAGCCCTTTAAACTCTCCTGGAAATGACAATGAATGAATGTGTTCCTGCTCAGGCCATGGGTGACTTTCTCCTAAAAGCTGATTCAACTTCAGTATTTTGCTCAAGGACAACTGAAGTGTGTCAACAATGTGCTGGTTGACTTTGAGAATGTTTCTGTCGCTGGTTCTTGCAGTAGGAGACAGTGACTTAAGCTGATCACATCTGACTGTGTGGCATTAAATAAACTATCCCTCACTGTGATTACACACTGTAAGGTCACTAACCTGTGTTTATGCAGTTGCACATAGCGATCATCTTCTTTGTTACCTCTGTTATGTTTTTTGAAATAATCCCTCAGTTATTCAGTTTTTAAAATGCTCACAATCAAACAATTAGTCAATCAAGAAGAGCCTTTAAGTCACAATTTTCTTCTTTTGTCTGACCAACCCTCCAAAACCTAAAGCTACCACAGTGATAAATTACAGAAAACAATAAAAAGTGGTGAATCGTCACATTATAGAAGCCATAAATGCTCTGTATTCATGTACCTGTAGTTGCAGATGACTTTTCTGTTGGTGAGTTATTTGATAGTCCTCCTGATTGTTTAGAGACTGAAACAGAGACTAAAACATTAACTTTCGTCTTGGCAATTTGTTGAAGATGATATCCTGGATATGAAAGAAGCTGCAAAGCAAGTGCTGGACAGGCTCAGTGTGGTTGGATGGTTGCTACCGTGAATATTCTGAGCTCTGTCTGATGAAACTCTGTCAACTTGTTGGTCACCTGTTGACTCTACATTCAGACATGTACCTCCACTCAGCACAGCAGCAGGAGAAGAGCCTGAGTGCTGCAGATGAGGCTCACTGGGAACTCTGCATTTTGGCTCTAACCAGGCCCCTTTGTGGGGACAGAAACTCATACTGGAAACAGATGTGTGTGTGTGTGTGTGTGTGTGTGTGTGTGTGTGTGTGTGTGTGTGTGTGTGTGTGTGTGTGTTGGGGGGAGGTGTGGATGTACAGTCATGGAAAAAATATTAGAACACCCTTGTTTTCTTCAATTTCTTGTTCATTTTAATGCCTGGTACCACTAAACGTATACTACCTGAAGAATACAACAAACACAACAAAAAATGCAGCTGATTACATAATATTGTATGTCCTACTTGACATGCTTCAGCTTAATTGTATTTCCAGGGTATATAGAGGCCATTTCATGTCATAAGCAGCACTGCACATGCAAAGTCCTAGAGTGGTTTCCTGCTGACATTCAATCCGTAGCACAACTCAGAAGTTGTCAGCTCTCACATAATGCCTAAAACAAAAGAATTATGTGAAGCCCAATGGCAGGAATCTTGGCATTGCTGGAAATTGGCATGAGTGAGAGACAGGTAGCAAAAAAACTGAAGCTCTCCAAGACAACTGTTCATTACACCAAGAAAAAAAAAGGTGAACATGGTTCTACCAAACTGCTAGCTGGTCATGGTAGGAAACATCTTTCTACCCACCAGATGACCGTCACTCATCAGTTCCTGTGTCAGGAATCATCCTCAGGCTTCCAGCGACCTTAAAAACGAGTGGGCACTGTGGAGAAACGTGACTTGTTTGACAAGGACAATTGGAAAGCGACTTCTTGAAGCTGGTCTGAAGTCACACAGGACACGGAAGAAGCCCTTCATTAATGAAAGGCAGAGGAAAGCCTGGTTATTCTTTGCTGGGATCACAAGGATTGGACTGTTGATGATTGGGCTAAGGTTCTCTTCAGGGATGAATCCAATTTTCAGTTGATGCCCACTCCAGTCAACTTACTGGTTAGGAGGAAGCCTGGAGAAGCTACAAACCAGACTGTCTTCCCCTACAGTAAAACATGGGGGTGGATCAGTGACCATCTGGGGTTGTTTCAGGTTGGGTGGATCAGGGCAAATGCAATTGTGTGAAGGGTGAATGAACCAGGTCATGTACAGGGCTACTCTTAAAAACAGTCTTCTTCCATCAGCTGGAAAACTCTTTCTTGCCTTGAAGGTCAGTTAAAGCCTGGATGGAGAACCAGAACATTGGAACCATGCCTTGGCCTGCTCAATCACCAGATCTAAATCCAATTGAAAACCTATGGAAAATCATCAAACGCGAAGTGGAGAACCACAAGCCCAAAAACAAAGCAAATTTGTTAGAATTTGTGC
Organism: Amphiprion ocellaris; assembly: GCF_022539595.1. Taxonomy (NCBI): domain Eukaryota; kingdom Metazoa; phylum Chordata; class Actinopteri; family Pomacentridae; genus Amphiprion; species Amphiprion ocellaris. Next base: position 11,459,337 of record NC_072783.1, on the reverse strand, counting down.
AACAGGAATGGACTGCTGTGACAGCAGAACAATGTCAGAAGCTGGTGGATAATGGCAGGTCTTGTCAAAGTAAATCTATACAACATTACCAGCTAAAACTACAGCTTGCTGCAGCTTACACAGCTTTATAGTTAGTTTCAGCTCATTGTTAAGGTGTTCAGCTGAACTTCACTGTTTTGTTTCATTCTTGCCGCTCTGTAGCTTTGCTGCCGGCTGCAGGAGGGAAGAACACGCTCCAAACCTCACTTTACAATACCTGCTCAGCAACAAAAGCAGACAGCTACAGTTGCATGCAAAATTATTCGACCCCCTATAAACAATGCTATACAGATAATTGCAGGACAGCTCAAATGCCATCCACCTGTACGTATACATTTTGAGGTGAATTCAACAGTGACATACACTAAACACTGAGTAATACTCATGTCTATAAAATGGGTACACTTTGTGTCAGTACTCCCCATACGCCTCTTGCAAGCAACATGGTTCAGACCAGAGAGATGTCCCTGAAGTTTAGAGGGGAGATAGTTACTTTGCACAAGAAAAGAAATGTGTACAAGATGATATCCAAGCTCTTGAATGTTCCCAGAGACGAAATCAACAAAGGCTTAGTTAGAGAAAAAAGCCTGGAAGGTTCTTGAGTGGCCATCACAATCTCTAGACTTAAACCCAGTCGAGAATCTGTGGTGGGATCTGAAGAAAGCTAACCCTAACCCTTGCAGCACGTAGACCTAAGAACATTGCTGAGCCGGAGACCATTGTCCACGAGAAATAGGCTAAAACTCCCAAGGAGCTTGTTAGAGACTATACATACTCTACAGTAGGGCATTGCAGGAAAAATGTGCTGCACAAAATACTAAAGATACAGCCTCATAGGGGGTTGAATAATTTTGCAACCTGCTTTTTGTAAAAAAGGTGAAATTTTGGATGGATTAAGAATTAAATGTTGATTTTTGCTATGGTATTATATTTCAATAAACTAACTGTTCACCTCCTATATGATTTAGTAATCACCTGCAGTTATAATGTTGCTCATTTTGCCAGAATGTCAAAAATGTCAGGGGGAGTTGAATAATTTTGCACACAACTGTAAGGTGAGCTTGTGTGTACAATTGAACATTTAGCTGCTAAAGATCCCACTTTTACCTACAGAAGTTGGTAGATACCAAAATAGAGCTAAATGAGAGTTTAGAACTCCCCATGTGGATACAAACTCCTCTTCAAGTGAATGATCATGTTACCCCTCTGAAAATGCTTTACAAACCAATGCTCCATACCTCTTAAAAGGTAATAAGGTAATGCTGCCTACTCCTCTAACTGCCAACGTTATTAGAGGAATAGGTTTTCTGAACTTTGAAAAAGCAAAAGGCAAATGAAGCATGAAACCCCTGCTTGCTTTGGCAGTGAACCCCCAGTAATGTGACTCCTGCCTGTTAGAAGAGCTCTTCCCTCTCCTCACTCAGGCTTGTCTTGCACCAAATGTGCTGCTTGACATGTTGAATAAAGCTTAAGCGTACGAATATCCTCTAAACACACTTTTGACCCTTTGTCTTTCTGTGCAGGATTCCCTCTGTTGGTGTGATGATGGGACAGCGTGGTGTTGGAAGTGACTGCAGCCCTGGAGGCTGATGAGCTCGTGCCATTGGCCAGTCAGGATGCACATAGCTTCAGTGGGTGTCAGCAAGTTCTGCTTCCTTTTCTCCCTCGCATTCTGCGGCCTCATCCTTCTACTTATTCCGGCACTCCAGCCACCAACAGGCCAGGTGACCCTGCCTCAGCCCCGACCCCAGGTTAGACCTGTCCAGGCGAGCCCATCACACCGTGCTGGGGTTCTAGCAGGTTCTACCTACGCGGGAAATGCAGACTTGGCCACAAGACTCAATAGAAGCTCATCATGGCAGGGGAGACCTATCTCGACTGGACTTAATAGGAATTACAATCACAGTCCCAAGAAGGGGGTGGACTCTAGAGGAGGCCCCGAGAAACATGCTCTCCCTGCGGGAAAAGTTGGTGGACTTGCAGGGTCGGACAAGTTGGAGCTGAAGGACATTTTTTTTGCAGTGAAGACTACCAGGAAATACCACAAGTCCAGATTAGAGCTGCTGATTCAAACCTGGGTGTCACAAGCTAAAGAACAGGTGAGGAGAGCTACAGTTGTTCATGTTGTGCATGTAGCTGAACTGCTCTGTTTACTATAGGAACTGTGCTGGAATGAGATTACTGCTTTTATATAGCCTTTGTACAGAATCAGTCAAGTACTGTAGTGCTGAAAGTGATCACACAGTCACATTTGTAATTACTGTCTGGGATTCAAAACTGGTAATATTATTTCAACTCAGATGCAGCAGAATTTGTTATTGTCGCACCTTGATAAGAAGAAGAGATTTAGTTTTGAGTATCTAGAGATCCTGAACACTAGAACTGCATGAAGCCACATAAAACATCCATCTCCCTTCATTATCTATACCCGCTTTAACTCATAGAGGATCACCGACAGCCGTGCACGCTCACACTGATATCACTAAATGACCTATCATGTATGTGCTTTGGGAGGAAACCAGAGTACCCACACAGTAAAGTGAGAACATACCAACTCCACACAGAAAGGTCCCAGCTGATCAACAAGTTCAAACCCAAAACCTGCTCATCTGTAGGTGATGTAGTACTGACCCTTGTACCACCGTGCACCACCATGCTGCCACACTTGAAGTGTCAGAAGGTATGTCAATGTGTGAGATAGACATTTAATCAACAGTTAGGTAAATATAAGTACAGGGGACCTCGGTTTGTGACGTCATTGACCTAAGGAGTTTTGTCGTTACATTAGAAGTGGTTACGTGGAACTAGTTGACGAGCGGAGCGGACAAATACGTCATCATGCGACTGTATGAGACGGCAATTTCCACCACGCATCCACAGTTTGATGCGACTTTCTTTTCTCCTTCTGCTTTCTTAATGTTACTGTTTAGGCCTGCTTGGCTCTTTCAGTGAATTAGTCACAGAGTTTCAGTCTTCCAACAGCAGAATGCTAGTAGCTGCAACCTGAACATTCTGAAGCACTGTGGAGGCACCTCTGACCATGTTTTTCACACATGGGATATGGGACACTGCTGGCTTCATCAAACCCTCCATCCATCCATTATCTATACACCGCTTATTCCTCACTAGGGTTGCGGGGGGGCTGGAGCCTATCCCAGCTGACTCGGGCGAAGGCAGGGGACACCCTAGACAGGTCGCCAGTCTGTCGCAGGGCTACATATATAGACAAACAACCACTCACACATTCACACCTACGGGCAATTTAGAGTAATCAATTAACCTCAGCATATTTTTGGACTGTGGGAGGAAGCCGGAGTACCCGGAGAAAACCCACGCATGCACAGGGAGAACATGCAAACTCCATGCAGAAAGATCCCGGGAAAGCCGGGACGTGAACCAGGGATCTTCTCGCTGCAAGGCGAAAGTGCTAACCACTACGCCACTGTGCAGCCCCGCTTCATCAAACCATTAAGGCCAATTAATGCTTTCTGCATCTGTGCTGACGGTTTGCGTGCAGCCCAAAAGGCCAATTCGTGGTTTCTGCATCCTTAAGTGGATGGCGGACGGGGCCGTGGCTCTGTTCATACTAGTGGCCGTTATTACATTCACACGCACTGCTTCCAGCTCTGAAACACTTCGGTGTGAGTTCCAAGAGCAGCCAGTGCAAAAGTACAAGCTCAAACTTTGGGCTGTGCACAGACCTTTGTTGATTGGGATGGATGAGGATAGTTACATCACACATAGGCATTAGTTGGCACTAGTTAATGACAGATTTGTTAAACGTAATTACAGAATAACGAGAAAATGATCAATGATAGTAGTAAAACTTACTTTACAGTTGCCATTTTAGTGCCACTTCCAGCGGTAAACTTAAATTTCCAAATTTTCGAGAACCACCCAAATGCTCTGACAATAAACTGGGCGCCAGATATTTAAACAAAAAGGATTTCAATAGAAATGAGTGACTGAGCAGACGTACAGTGCAAAATGACACTTGAAAAGAAAACAGGGATTGAAATAATAACTTGCTATTGTAAGTCAATCTTGAGTAATCTCACTTTCTTTCACACACACTGACTTAACACGGCCCCAACAGGAAGTTAAAAAGGTAGGGTCCTTTACTTCAAGAGGCCTCCTATCTCCACGGCAACCCACCTATATTTACCTAAAATACACCCTATTGATCCCTTCTCCATCCACCTTCTGGCTCCGGAGGCCGAAAAACACGGCAGCAACAGCAGGAAAGGCTGAATGTAAAACACAACACAGCCCATCTTCCTTCGTCCTTCGTCTGCTCTTCTTATTTCGTCGTCAGTCTGAAAAGCAATAGTTGACCAGATTAAAAATTGTGGAGCAAAGTGAGTGACAAAGGTGTGCTGTTGCGGTGCAGCTCAGACTCGTGCCATGTTGACAGTGATTCAGAAATGTAACTAGGTCTGATCTATTAAGGCTGCTTGTGAGACTTTTATAGAAATGTGGCCAGAGTGCTCATCCAGACATGCAGTAGACACACTCACTTGCCATTAGATTATTGAGACCACTGTGATCCAAGAGATAAACCATCCAAAATGGCTGCCGCAGGTGTGATGCATCTGATAACTCTGCTTTAGCAATAAATGTGTGGTGACAGAGGACATTCAGAGCATGTCTTTTAAGAAATAGGCAGCTCTCATATAAGCACATTCTTGTGGCATGTTGTGTTGACAGAGTGACACACACAACCACCAAGTTTTGGATTTTTGTTTACACAGCTATGTTAGTCTAATGGATTTGCTGTTGTCTACATACATTGTGTGTCTCTTGGGTGGATTTCAGGGTGTTGCCTTATCACCACCAGATTTTCCTCGTTCGTGCGGTTTATCCTCAGATATTTAGTGCAACCACAGGACATTTATAAGATAGCAAATCTGTCTTCCCGCCTCATTTGCGCTGTGTCAGGATCAAGCTATTTATTGAGGTCATTGTGGAATTATTCTACAGCTCCAAATGCTGTCGATTACTGTCTACGCTGGATAAGACCTTATACTTAAGATCCGTGTGTCTCTGTCTGTGTTTGTTTGTTCCATTGGGGTAACCATGACCTGGGCCTCTATGGAGGAAGTTCCACAGCAACCTGAAACTGGAAGACACATGCTGAAAGTCTTCTGTGCTGTGCTTGTATCTCCACTGCACCACATACTCTACATATACATCTCACATCCATCACACACCACAGCTCTGACTCTTCCAATAGGGTGGAACAAATCTGTTCTTGACAGTTTATTTGGAACCTTTTCAACTGAATTTAACCTTTAAGCCAATATTAAGAATATGTTGGCTCCTAACTGCTTCAGGCATACAGTTTCTTCTAGATCAGCTTTTTACATTCACTTGGGTTGAGGGTTTGGATATTTGATTAGTTCCAGAAACCGTCAGCTGTCTGGATGTTAGATGTCTGGGTGTTCTGACATGTCAGACATTTTGGACTGCAGTTCAGATCAGATTTATCACACAGCTGCTGTCAGATCTGTTCTAAACTGTAATGAGCTTGGTTTGATATTATTGGGCTAATATTTTACATGTACTTAATTTTCAGTCAGTAGGATTCCACAGTACTTTCTCCTTTTGATCCACATTAAGGACTTGGTATATAGAATCACAATTGTTAACTTACAAAACTGTTAAGGAGTTCTGTGTTTACACAGTTTAAACACCCATGTTGCAAGGTGCCAATCAACCTGTACAGTGTGAGCATAGTTGTATGTTGTTGATGTGTAGGAAAAGGGAATGACACATAGTGTGAGTTAATGCAAAATGCAAGATCAGTTTAATCAAACAATGTCTGCACTGTGTCTCTTTGACCCCTTCTGTTGGCCTTTAATGTCCTGTTTTATATTTACTTGATTTCCATGGCTGCTCTAATATGGAACAGTTGAGAGGCAACTTTTGTTGCTGTCGCACACTAAAGTGTAGTTTTGCTTTCAAAGACTCATTAATATTCAGCCAATGTGTTGTCTTTTTTTTTTTAAAACACAAAGTTAAATGTGAATGAATGACGACTTTCAGTCCCCAACATCAAGTTTAAAGCAGCCACCACAGAAAGCACTGTAACCAGCTCTGTATTGAGAGCAATTAAAAGAAATTAGAAAGGCCAACTCCAAGACAAAGAGCCTCAGTGTGGAGAGAAGAAGCTTTAACTGCAGAAACACTTTGCCCCACTTCAGCCACACATGCCACAGTCACAGACGAGTTCCATTTGAGTTTGTGCTTTCAGTATCAACAGCTTGGCTTGTACTGGCTCTGAGTTCAGGTCTGCTGTGAAAGGGCTCCTTTGTGGGTCTGTTCTGTGTTAGCTAACCAGATAGTGGGAGGCATTATGGGCCTGTTGCATTCTTATTTTACTGCCCTCAGGTCAGTAAAGTTTGCCCCCTGTGTTTACAGCTGACTGTAAAATTAGAAGCTTCTCAGCCTCATTTGTATTTAATGTAAATGTGTCAGTCCAGCTGCTACTTTACCAGTAGGGGTGTATATTTATTTGTTTGGAGCCCAAGGTCAGATTCCATTAGCCCACTGACTGCCTGGTTCACTTGATGGTCTGTAAAGGTTACATGCTGCCTTCTATCCTGTCTGTCTGCTGTACATTGTGCAGGACTAACTTTCCATAGACATTGGCTTCGGTATCCAGGTTCTGACTTAAACTGGAACGTAGACGTGGGGAAATTTTACCTTTATTGTTTTGTTTAGTATGCGAGGGTCCACTATGGGCCACACAGTTGTGTCATCTGCACAAGTCCACGAGAGTCTGCACTGATCCCTCTGCAGACGTTCATGTGCAGCCCACAATTTGTTGGTTCAGCCAGTAGATAGTTGTGCGCATACTTGGCAGTAGTGTGCATGCTGGGCATACATAGACGCTGATCTACTGTGCACTTGAGAACACTTACTCCAAGTGGAGTATAACTTAATCATGTGTCTGGTGTTTGCATCTGCAAGTGAGTATAATCCAGGCTTCAGAGCCAGGGTGATATAATGTGGCAGCAATGAAGACTGAAAAGCATTGAGCCCCAGATGTAAAGCACATCTTTCCATCTTTGGCCTCTGTGATTGTATGACCATGGGGCAAAGGGGGCAAGATGATATTTGCTTCAGTGGCTTGAATTAATACTTGCAATGAAGCCATACCAATCTTAGTAATAACATCTGCCTTTTTTTCTGCAGTGACCAGTCAGCATGTCTGCTGTGAAATATGATTCATTTAGAAAAGATAAACCAAAATGCAGCAGCAACGCACAAAGAGAAAAATGATGTGTTGTACAAGATGGACCGACAGGGAAAAATAGAAAAGCGATGATCGCACAGCAGTCAAAACCAAAATAGAAAGCAGCTTTGGTAAAAACTCTGGCTGTTTGAGCGTGCTATTTCAGTAAAATTGTAATTGAGTCAATAATTCATTGTGGTATTAGTTTCCTCAGTTTAAGTGTTGAGAGATGGTTTCAAGCATGGTCTTCCTCTGCTTTTCTGTTTTTTCAGCTGCATCTGGAACTGCCTGTTTGTCATTTTCGTTGTCTTTGCTCTTCCTCTTGTAATTGCATTTCCTGATCAGCTAGAGAAAACAAAGGAGCGCTTCATCGTTTTCTTGTAGAACAACAGTGTGTATGTACGTGTGCTTGCACAACACTCTTTAACAGTGTGTCCTTGTCTGTTTCAGACGTATATATTCACTGATGGTGAGGATAAGGAGCTGCAGATGAGGACAGGTAAGAAACTGGACCATTCAGCTGCTCTTTAATCTTTCTGTGTTCTTTTCCATATTTGTTAAGTTTCACAATTAGACTTTTTAAGGTCTTTTGTCTATTCTTCTCCATGCTACGCCATGATGCAGATAGACACAGCCCTTAGGTCCTAAACTTAAAAAAAATCTGCTGTTCACAGCTCATTTCATGAGTATATTCATGCAGTTTGGACAATTGGAAATCACAAGTGCACTCAGTTTAGTTTTAGTGATCCAGTGATCGCATGGTTTCTAACTTGTGACACTGATCACAAGTGTATTCACTGATGTTGTATTGAGCATTTATTTTAGAGCCTGATACAGTGTTACATAATCTGACATTTAGGTGACTTTGGGTGTACTCACTTCTGTTTTTTACTGCATAAAATATATGATGTTGTACTCAGCACTAGTCAGCACCTGACTGAACTGTGCTGTCCTGTACTGTCTGTTTCCCAGGAACTAACATCATCAACACAAACTGCTCAGCGGCTCACACCCGACAGGCTCTGTGCTGCAAAATGTCTGTGGAGTACGATAAATTCATCGAGTCTCAGAAGAAGTAAGTGATACATGGATCTGTGACACAGTAAGTAAATAGTTAACTTACCTTACTGTTGTTGGATCAGTCAACACCGACGCTCCACTTTGTTTTAGGTGGTTCTGCCATGTGGATGATGACAACTATGTGGTCCTGGCCAGCATGGTGCGGTTGCTCTCCTCCTACCACCACAGCCAGGATGTCTACCTGGGCCGGCCCAGTCTGGATCACCCTATTGAGGCTGCAGAGAGGGTCAAGAGTGACGGATCGGTCAGTCAGCTTACACCTTATTAGGAGTTTGTGGCTTCACTCAATAACAAATATAGCAGTAAGCTATACTGTAACTACTTTACCATATGAAGATGAGTTGTCTCTCTAAGTCAGAAGTTCACAAACAGAGGAACTTGTACTCTGGAGGTAAACATCAAGGGGTTTGGTTGTATACAAACAGATTGTGGAGTAACTCAGTGAACTTAAGAATATAGAGATTATGCTATAAATAGCAACACGTTGGCCCGCTGTAGAGTTGAGTAAAGAATGAATAGTAAAAATCACAGCTATATTGTTTAAGTAGTTTGCCATTGACCTAGCTATAGGTAAATGTTTAAAGTAAATAGTTGAAAGCAATAGACAGTTCAACTGGTGAATAGTTATGACAGTATCTACTTCATGTAAACGGTATTGTTAAATGACAGCCATCTTAAAATAACTTTAAATGAAACAATTTGGAGCTTTATGGATGTTGGTAAAGGCTTCAGCTCACAGAGCTGTGGGGCATTTCTAAGAAAAAGGTTGGGAAACACTGATCTAAACTAATGTTTTACAATGTCCAGTCAGACAAGTGGGCGAGATGACATGATGAAGTTTTTCTCTTAGATTTCTACACCCCTAACTGCCAGCTAATGTGCTGTTTTCATCTTGACTCAGGTGTCTGTCAAGTTCTGGTTTGCCACGGGTGGAGCAGGTTTCTGTATCAGTCGAGGTCTGGCCTTGAAAATGAGCCCGTGGGCCAGGTACGTCTTTGAACTCATCCACACAGTAGTTGTTTCTGGTACAGTAGTGCATATTGCATTAAAATTCCCCAGCCACTCCCAACCATTGCCCAGCCTCTGCTGCAGTGATCGGTTGTCAGTAAAGTAAGTTCCATTTGACATTTATCTCCTCTTCAATTCCCTTTCTCAGTCAAATGCAGTATGCAGCACAAGTGAGTATTGTACAGATGTGAGCACTGAAATGACTACTGTGCAAAATCACCTAAATGTCAAATGGCAAAAGGTATCGCCTCTCAATAACTGCATTAGTTGAGCAGCAGTGTATTTCCTTTTATGAACAATCACAAACAAGTACTTTAGAAAGACTATTTTGAAAATACAGGCCCCAAAGAAGAAACTCCATGCAACCAAAGTGAATACGCACATGATCACTGACATACACCCATCAGGCATAACATTATGACCACCTGCCTAGTATTGTGTTGGTCCCACTTTTGCTGCCAAACCAGCCCTGACCTGTCGAGGCACGAACTCCACTAGACCCCTGAAGGTGTGCTGTGGTATCTGGCGCCAAGATGTTAGCAGCAGATCTTTTAAGTACTGGAAGTTGCGAGGCTTGACCTCTGTGGATCGGACTTGTTTGTCCAGCACATCCCACAGATGCTCGATTGAATTTAGATCTGGGGAATCTGGAGGTCAAGTCAACACTTTAAACTTGTGCTCCTCAAACCATTCCTGAACCATTTTTGCTTTGTGGTACAGTACATTATCCTGCTGAAAGAGGCAGTTTGGCCATCGTCAAACTCACTCAAATTCTTCCAATTGCAAATGTTTCCTTCTTCTAACACATCAACTTTGAGGACAAAATGTTCACTGGCTGCCTAATATATCTAACCCACTAACAGGTGCCATGATGAAGAGCTAATCAGTAAACTATCAGCTAAATCTAACTTCACATGTTGCTGACAGTAATATATTTGTAAAAAGATAAAAAAAATAATTTATATTAGTCAGCTGTGTCTCTGTATGTGTTACTGTGTTAAGTGCTCCTAATGTAAATTATGCAAAGTGGTGTTGCTGCAGGATTATTAGAAGAGAGCTTCTCGTTAGGACTCTTAAGGTTAAGTATAATGTGTCAGTGATGCATATCTGACATATTTAATAATCCAAATAACTGGAAAATTAGTTAAAAAATTCAGTAGGTTGTGATTGCTATGACTGTGTCCAGACCTCCTGTCCTAACAGACCTACATGCTTTCGGAGCATATAGGTCCAAAAAGTGACATATCACTGCAATGAATGGCAGGCCCAGTAATGCATATTTGTTAATATACTAGTGCATCTCAGAATATTAGAAAATTGTGAAAAAGTTTTATATGTTTCATGAGTTTTTTCAGAAAGTGACATTTTATTATATTCTAGTTCTAATTTTGATTCAGAAATTGTCTCAAAGTATTACAATATTTCATTTGAGTAAATTACTATTCAAACAGTATGATTGCAGTGTATCTCTCAGTCTAGTTCAGAACATCAACCACAATCACAGGAATGACTGCTAAATTGAAAGTTGTCCAGAGGACCATCATCAACATTCTCCACAAGGAGCCACAGAAAGTCATTTCTGAAAAGACTGGCTGTTGGCAGAGTGCTGTGTTGGAGCATATTAGTGGAAAGTTGACTGGAAGGAAAAAGTGTGGTAGGAAAAAGTTCACAAGCAACAGCAATGACTGCAGCCTTTAGTGGATTATCAAAAGTCAATTCAAGAACCTGGGGGAGCTTCACAAGGACTGGGGCTGGTGTCAGTGCATCCAGAGCCACCAAGCACAGATGTCTTCGGAAAAGGAGCTTCAACTGTTTCATTCCTAGTAGCACGCCACTCCTGAACTACAGACAACATCGGAAGCATCTTACCTTGGTTAAGAAGAAAAAGAACGGGACTGTTGCTCAGTGGACCAAAGTCGTCTTTTCAGATAAAGCAAATCCTGCATTGCATTTGGAAATTAAGAGTGGAGAGGCTTAGAATCAAAGGTGTTTGAAGTCTAGTGTGACGTTACCTCAGTCTGTGATGATTTGTCATCTTCTGGTGTTGGTCCACTGTGTTTTATCAAGTCCAAACTGAACCATCTACCAGGACATTTTAGAGTGCTTCATGCTTCCATCTGCTGACAAGCTTTATGGAGATGCTGATTTCCTTTTCTAGCAGGACTTAACACCTACCCACAGAGGCAGTTACTATGATATTACTGTGCTTGATTGTCCTGCCAATCACCTGACATACGCTTCATAGAACTTCATACATAGTGGTGTAGGAAGATGAGAAACATCCAGCCCTAAAATACAGACAATCTGCAGGCCGCTATCATGAGCTGTAAGGCATAATCATCAAAATTAAAACAAAAATGCCTTAAAATACAGGGTGTCCATAAAGTCTCTTTACAGTTTTAAGAATTTATTCCAAAGGCAGTTGATAAGACATCTTAACCAGGTTTGTTTTATTGTAATCAGTGGTTGTCAAAGCTTTTTCTACCTCATTTAATACACCTCTATATGGGCACCATTAGTTGCACGAAGCACATCAAGACGGTACTCTATTCCTTGCCATGTTTGCTGTAGCATAGCCTCATCAATGGTGGCAATGGCATCAGAAATCTTTTGCTTCAAGTCAGTAATGTCCTGTACCTTTGTTTGATACACAATATCTTTAACATAACCCGATAGGAAGAAGTTCCAGGGAGTGATACCTGGTGAACGTGGTGGCCAAGGAATTGGCCCATCCCTTCCAATCCACCGGTCTGAGGAGTAGCCAATTTTTAGGGTTTCATTTAACAGTACCTCTTTCACCAACAGGATACCTGAAACACACAGTTTCAATGTGATTACAAGACTTTAATAAGCACTGATTACAATAAAACAAATCTGGTTAAGATATCAACTGCCTTTGTAATAAATTCTTAAAATTGTAAAGAGACTATGGACACGTAGTTAAGGAAAGGAATATAGAGTATATGAAAGTTTACATTTTTGAGTTAACCCCTTGATGCCTGAATTTATTTACAATTATATAAAAAAAAATTTTGTGTGTGTTTTTGCTTTCCAGCTGATGCTAAATTAAGTGGAGATTGTTAATTTGTCTATTATACATAGGACAGATATATAATAATAATAATAATAATAATAATAATAATAATAATAATAATAATAATAATAATAATAATAATAATAATAACAGATATATAACAATTTTGGTCCCACTACAACCGGTTCTATGAGAATCCAGGGCTTGCAAAAGGTTCTGAGGTACGTATTAAATATGCACAAACCCGCATTGGGGGAATGGATACGCTATCTCGGCTGCAGTCTGAATGAAAGTGGTATGATGTGAATTAGCGACAATCAGCATCAGTCAGTTAAATTCTGAAGAAAAAAAAACTTTCACAATGTTTGCATTTTTTGAGATGCAGTAGTATCTATACTTGTATGTCCGGCCATTTCTGTAACTTTCCTAATAAGACATTTGTACCTACTTCAGCTTTGGAGAGCCATGAGAAATCTCTCTTTTCATTTATTTTAAAAACATTACAAAAGCATTTTTGTCACTGTTCATGTGAACAACTGTGCCCAACACTCTGACATTATCCCCATATTAAACAATAAAATCCACCCCCTCCGACCGACTGACTCCCTCTCATGACAACTGCTGATTTCTGACTTAGTTTGACAACATGTCGTGCCCCACACGGCTGACGTCTGTCTTGTGGTTTCAGTTTGGGGAATTTCATCAGCACAGCGGAGAAGATCCGACTCCCGGACGACTGCACTGTGGGCTACATCATTGAGGCGCTGCTGGAGGTCACTTTAACACACACACACCTTTTCCACTCTCACTTGGAGAACCTGCAGAAGCTGCCCACTGACACTTTGTTGGAGCAGGTGAGCGAGTGTGTTTGTGGTTGCTTTTTTTCATGTCCACTAATGGAAGACATTTGAGGAACCATGGAGGGGGGAGCTCAGTGAAATTTGGCATGGTCAGATGTGATGTGAATTGTTGCAGTGGAAGCAGTTGTAATGTTGATCTCTCATCATTTCCACTGAAAGAAATTACTCACGGTGATTAAATGTTCAGTCATTCTTTGTTGTGTGATTGCTTTGCATTAGGTGACTCTCAGCTATGGAGGTTTTGAGAACAGAAGGAATGTAGTGAACATTGTTGGAGGCTTTTCACTGGCTGAGGACCCCACAAGGTAAACACAGACACCCTAAAGGGCCCTTCTGCTCTTCCACACTCTCACATGGCTAGGTTCTTAGCTTATTTATTGGTAGTAGCAATTTATTTCTATGGATTAGTGCTGCTTATGTTAGGGAAAAAAACATATTACAGAACTTTAGCATCCTGCTTCCCACTATAGTCGAGTAAGTCTTGCCAAGTGTACAAGTACACTATATGGTCACTATGTGTTCCAGTCATACGTTACAGCTGAACCTGTAATTCCAAACCAAGAGCATTAATCTGCTGTGGTAGCAGCCTCCACTTCTCTGGGAAGACATTCCACCAGATTTTGGAACCAGGCTGTGGGGATTGCTCCATTTCAGACAAAATATCATCGGTGTGGTCAGTTGCTGATGACGGCTGGCTTACAGTTGGTCTTCCAGTTCATGTTAAATGGGTGGGGCTGGTTTGAGGGTGTTGTGCAAGTTCTTCCACAAAATACTGGAAAAACTGTGCTGCACCGTACTAGAGCAGGGCATTAGGTTTTGGCGTTATCTATACTACCAGGCCTAGGCCAAGTCAACAGTCCATAGGTTTTGGTTATATAGTGTGCTTCAAGTGTGGACTTTGGAGCAGTATTGTGTATGGAAATGCACATTTTAAGCCAGGATATAACAGAATTGCTGCTTGATAATATAATTCAGTTTGGCAGCCTGTATGACTTTTGCTGAAATAAACAAGTTACACAGTTTTTTGAGTGAATGGGTGTGCTCTTGAACAGTATGAATGACATAACTTCACTGACTCTCTCTCTCTCTTGTCATCCTGCAGGTTTAAGACACTGCACTGTCTTCTGTATCCGGATACTAAGTGGTGTCCGAAGCTCAAACCTCACAAAAACTGAATGCCACTGTCATTGTATCCTGCAGCACTAATGCCTGTCACATCATTTGTCCCACTGCCTCACAGTACCACGGTTAAGCTTGGCTGGAAATCCTTCAAAAATCATAGGGTACACAAAACTAGTGTTGGTAATTTCTTTAGTACCTCTCATTGACACAACTCTTTAATGTGTGACATTAATCCAACTCATTAGGTGAAACCTTCACAGCTCTAGTGTTAAGGTGGCTCTAACCAGCCCCTACTGGTTAGACTTCCTCTTGGAACCAGCCTCAAGTGGCCTATCGAGAAACTGCAGTTTTTGACACTTGAGCATTGGCTTCATTTTTGAGCCTCAGGGCATGCCGTTTGGGATATCAAGAACACTTTGATAGAAAGCAGCCTTGCATCCTAATACCTAAAGGGATCTACAATCTAAAAGGAAATGGATTGAAGTTGCAGAGTGTAATCTCCACAGAGCTTAACTTCCAAATTCCAGTCGAGTGAATCAGTGTTGCCGCAACAGAATCTGAAGCTCACTTTCTTATCTCAAAGCGCCCTTGGCTCAGTTAACTCCTTGCCTTTTATTAAGGAAATAGGAAAGGTTACTGTGATCTTTTTATTTTTATTTTTTGGGCTCCATCTGCTGCAGTTTTGCTGAACCTATCTACCGGTTTAGTTAAACCAAGGGCTGCTCTGAGTCCCTGACCAAAGCTGTAGAAGTACAAATCAATCAGGATCGGCTAAAACTATCCTGTGGCTATGAATGACTAAAAGAAGTTGTTGCATTTAGATCTCCGTTGACGTTCATATTTGCCGGGAAGCTATCTTGTGTTTGGAACATGATGTTCTTCGACTCAACCAATGAGATGATGTCTGTCTGTAAAAAACAACTAGTCTGAGAGTGTTGAAATGATTCAGGAAAACACTACAGTATTTGAAGGACCTCACAGTATTATTTCTGTCAGCAGCATTCTCTGTTTATGAGGGTGTGAAGGTTTTTGTGTTTAATGAAGGCCTTAAAGTTACTTTGTCCCCAAAGAAACACTGATTCCATTTTCATCTTTCTTGTACTGTTGATCTAAATTCAACTTAAAAGTGAATGAAAAATTGGTTGCTGTACTTTTGTTGAGTCTGAGCTGATTGAATAGGAGCAGAAATGGATTGGCAGGACACCTCTGAGCATGGCCTATATGCACCATGGGCTCACATTTATTGTAGTCTGTTGTAACCAAACATATTCTCCTTGTATTCGCCCATGTCAAACAGGTCCAGGTTTTGCACTACTTCGATTCTGTCACTTCCTATAGGTTACTGACTGTAGCTGTATGTTACAGTGTTGGTGTAAATATAAGTGAAGTCTTTTTTATATATTGTTTTTACTTTGTGTATTCTTTCTTTGCCTAGGTTGTAGTTTCAGTTCTGCTTGTACTTCTTTCAGGCAGAGCTACCTTTGTCACACTTTTGTGGGTGGAGCCAAAGATACCTTATGAATGCCATGAAATCTGGTAAAATGCATGCATGAGTTTTGTTCTCATTTCAAGTGCTGCCAGCATCTCACTTTCCATTTAGAGCACATCTTTAGTTTGCATCAACTTGAGGACACATTTTACATTTGTAGCTCTGCTGATGGCAAATGTTTAATGTTCTGTTGTTGGGTCCTTTCAGCACATTTATGCTGTTGGATCTCTCTGAGCCAACCACCCTTTAACCGCATCAGTGAGGCTCTAGGAATGTGAACAGATCCATAATAATTCAATGGATGCCATTTTGTACCAACATTTATGATTGAAATTGCTGAACAACCTTTAGATGCATTGCCAGGAGGAATTCTAACACCTTTAACGACCCTTTGACTTTTCATCTGGCACCATCATCAGGTCAAAAATAGAATGTGTTCCAAATACCTGCAAAACGAATGACTTTCACATTAGCTTTAGCTGATGTTTAGTTCTAAACAACAAATTGTTAAAGCACTGCTGGGCCAGTATCAGCATCAAAGCAGATGCTTCCTTGATGAAGAAATGTGTTACTAGCCACAGTCGTGCTGTAGTTCTTTAAGTATGCATGTTTGCCTGCTCTAAATTCTATCAGCTCATGATAGTATGGGAAATGAAGCATCCCTAGCCCTGAAACTAAATTGTCTTAATCTCAGGAGCACAGTTCTTTCTTCAAAGGGGAGCATGATAAACTGCCTCTTGGTCTCCACCCACTGAGCTTATTCAAACTAGCATCAGTATTTCTGCTTATCAAAAGTATGCGCGTAAAGCACCAGTCTACCTTTTTGCACAACAGACAAGAATCCAAAACCCACCATGTGTCCCACTGCAGGTCAGAGGGCAAAACTGAATGATGTGTGTTTTTGTAAACCCTGTCACTGATGTATTGTTGCATTGTTTCATTAAGAATAAAACCTTTCTGCATTCTCAAGTGTCTCCAAATTCCTGCCATACCGAGCCACACCATATAACCATGACTATGCTTTGACAATTTCACAGTCATTCCAAACTGAATGACGTTATGTTTTATTGGGATGAAACGCCTGCTGCATTTATCGCAGCTTGTCTGTAAACACTTTAAGCTGAGGAGCTGACGGGTTTAAACACTGGTATACAGTGATTTAATGAAGCAATGGAGGAGAATGATTTAGTGCCTTCAACTGCCATACCATAATTGTGCATCTGAAGTTAACCGATTGCGTTAGCTGATTGCGCTCAATGTAAAGTCTGTGCTTTATAAAGGTTGACAGCTAACATCAGTAACTTCTAAGTGTAACTCTAAATGGATTCAAAAACACTTTTAAGGTTATCAGGAATGAAATTACATTTATCACTGGTATTTGCTGATTTTTAAGTTGTTCTTAAAGGTCACGTTTCAGTTTTTCTGCATAGATTTCAATAAGCAGCCAGTTCGCCCAGCTGAGTTTACTTTTCACATGCTGAGACAAAGTTCTTTCTTTTTTTCTTGGTATTTTACCAGGATTATTAAATAAAATGCAAAAATTTCACATTAATGTTTACCTTTTTAGTTGCAAAACTTCGGCAATGGAGGAAGAATTACTTAGTTTTGACTTACAAGTATTCAAAAGTATTAGCATCAAAGTTGATTGATTAGCAGTTTCTGTGGCCAGGTGTGGCCCGTTTCCTCATTATTTCATAGCAAATTAAGGAGAATTAAAGTCAGAGGTTGATTCCAAACACAAAGGCAGGATTAGACTTTGCTTAAAACATCCACAAACCAAATGCATGCCCAGTTTTGCAGCAAGATTAATTAGACAAACCAAGATGAACAGGTAATAGGATGATGAAAGAGCAAAGTGTGGAAAAACAAAGGATGGACTCAAGATCCAAAGCAGGCGACAGAATCTGTAAAACATGGGGCGGCAGTGGTAAGACACGACTGCTAACAGCTGCTGACAGAAGTAGCAGGATGGATTCTGAAATGTATAGAACTCTACTGTCTGACCAGATTCAGTCAACTGCTGAAAAACTAACAGGATGCTGCATCACTGTGGAGATGCAGAATTAACCGAAACATACCATGAAAGCAACCCAAGAGCTTCTTAAGGCAAAGAAATTAAATGTCCCTCTATGGCCGACTTGATCACCTGACCTCAACCCAGCTGGGAGTCAGTGGAGGAAACTGTGTTCCAATCATAGTAAAGGTAGCAAGACCACACTGTGAAAATACAACTCTACAAACAAAGCCTTGCATCCAAAGCCTTACTTAAATCACCAAAGTAGCTATTGTGTAAGAAAATATTCACTGCCAGTGTTATACTATGTTATATGATGTTTTTGGATTAGTACTACTGCAGTATTAAAGTGCTGCATACTACTGCTCTGTTCAACAATGACAGTTTCAAGAACTTTGTATACTGTTGGGTAGTTTAATCTGCAGTAATGCTTCCTATTCTATTGGTCCATCATATGGGTCAATATATAACTGCAGGACTTTTTGTAACATAGTTGACAGGTATTATGGTTGACATTTTTGCTGTTTTCAGGCCTAAAATCAACACGGCTGCCTATAACCAAACACCACATGGCATTTTTAGGGAAAGATTCTTCTAAAATATTATATATATGATTGAATAAAATTGAAATTGGAAGTTATTTATAAAGATATTTTAGTAAACCTGTTGACATGCGATAAATCCACACTTGACTCACGCTTATTTATATTAAATAACTAAGAAAGCCTTGGAGTCTTCCCAGTCTTTTCTTCAGGAGGAAATGACATCATGTGGAGCAGGTCATGTGATCTGGAATTAAGACACTTCCTCCAGAAGTGTTTTTGTAACGGGTAACTTAGTTGAAAGTGATTTCTTGGACACAGATACAATTTGTTATTTTCCATATAAAATTTGATTTATCGCCAAAAAAGAAATATCTGTCATGATTATCTCAACTTAATAAAAAGAATACAATCAAAAATATTTTGAATAAGCTTATTTTATTATTGTTTAGCTAATTAGAAGGTGGTTGTTATTAAATTGAGACGGCTAATTAGTTGACATTTTAGTGATATCCAGTCATTTTTTTATTAAGTGATTGTTTCCATAATCAGTAATTATGGAATTTGAAAAAAACATGATCATAGTGAACATAAAAAACATTTTTTTTAAATTTTTAATAAAAATGTATGCAAGATATTTCCCATGGACTTCAAAAGCCCCCAATTACATATTGACCCATATGTTTTTATAGCATTGCTGTCTTGTAGGAACCACGTATCTCTGAGATGCCAACTTCTTATGAGCTCAGAAAAACATCTGTTTTCAGCTTTGTGATGCTAATCCCAAATGATTCGTATGTCTTAAGAAGAAGGAGAATGTTCTCATCCTGGAAAAGACACTGCATCTTTCAGTTTACCAGGAAGATCCAAAAACTGAATCAACAAATCGGGATATACTGGATATAGAAAAATCTGATTTATGAAAGAATTTTAAATATTGAGACCCTACAGTGTTATTAGAGAGAAATGGATGGATAGATGGATAGATAGATAGATAGATAGATAGATAGATAGATAGATAGATAGATAGATAGATAGATAGATAGATAGATAGATAGTTAGATAGATAGATAGATAGATAGATAGATAGATAGATAGATAGATAGATAGTTAGATAGATAGATAGATAGATAGATAGATAGATAGATAGATAGATAGATAGTTAGATAGAGATAGATAGATAGATAGATAGATAGATAGATAGATAGATAGATAGATAGATAGATAGATAGATAGATAGATAGTTAGATAGATAGATAGATAGATAGATAGATAGATAGATAGATAGATAGATAGTTAGATAGATAGATAGATAGATAGATAGATAGATAGATAGATAGATAGTTAGATAGATAGATAGATAGATAGATAGATAGATAGTTAGATAGATAGATAGATAGATAGATACTTTCACAGGAAAAAATCTCCAGCAGAAGAGTCCATGTGTCTCTACAGCTGCTAACTCATGTCATGAAGAAAAAAGGAAAACAACTGAACTCTAATTAAAGGTATATATAAGCTGCCATCTCAGTTTTCACACTACTTTCAAGTAAATGGTTCAGTAGCCTTCAAGTCGCACACATATGGAACCTATTCAGTTATAAATTAATGTTATATTGATTTCAGTCTAATATTAATAATACTGGGACAGACACACAAACAGTTGATAATCAAACTAATTAAATTCGCATTAACAGTGATGATCCCACAGTAAAATAATCATTTTTCAGTACAATCTGGCTGGATCTGTGTGCTGGTTTCTGTCTGCTCACTGTGACTGAGCAGAGCTGACCTGGAAGACAAACACCACCTGAACATTAACTTCTGTGTCATTTTAATCTTTGAGCCCAACGGAACACAGACACACCACTTCCTCCTGAGGAGCCACAGACTGTCGGATCACTGCTGTGAGTATCGACCTGATCCTGAAAGAATCTGCTCAGATTAGTGTCAGTGCGTGCAAAACTGAGTGACACGTTTGAGCAGAACACCAGCAGTAGCGTTTGTGTTCAGACTGACAACTCGTCTCTGAGTTTTGCTCGATCTGTCCTGACAACACTTTTTAAATTTGTCGCGCTTCTCTTCTCTTCTGCTCTCACTACATCTGTGGTGTCGCTCTTCGTTCTGCAGCTGATCATGGAGATCTCGTTTCGAGGCAAACACGCTCTGGTCACGGGAGCAGGAAAAGGTACAAACGACAACGCAATCCATTCAACGACACACAGAGCGGCATAGCGACACCTGCAGGCTGCGTTCAGAATGACACCCACCCACCCACCCACCTTTAAATGGACTGTCTTTGTAGTGTTGAATTTAGCCACCTTCAACAATCCACACACAGCACAGGTCTCCTCAGAACCTAAAAACCATTCAGAGACAACAGGACAGTACAGCAGATTTGATCTTGTAATAACTCCATGAAAGAACCAAAGTGTATGACTGTCTTTTGTGACGACTGATGTGTTTCAGGAAATTCTGATTTATTGGAGTCATTGGAAACTCAAGATTGTCATGATATAAATGGTCTTTATAAGTGTATTTAAGCTTTTCCTCATGACTGTTTGACTTCATATAAAAAGTTATAATTACTGTAAAATACAGCACATGACATTTTGACACTTTAAAGTGTCTTTGTGATTACAACTACCCTGCCGGTCAAAAGTTTGGGGTCACTTAGAAATGTCTTTGAAAGAAAAGCAGTGTTGTTCCATGAAGATGACATTAAATGAATCAGAAATCCAGTCTAGACATTGATAATGTGGTAAATGACTATTCTAGCTGGAAACAGCTGATTTATAATGGAATATCTCCATAGAGGTACAGAGGAACATTTCCAGCAACCATCACTCCTGTGTTCTAATGCTACATTGTGTTAGCTAATGGTGTTGAAAGGCTAATTGGTGATTAGAAAAACCCTTGTGCAGTTATGTTAGCACATGAATAAAAATGTGAGTTTTCATGGAAAAGATGAAATTGTCTGGGTGACCCCAAACTTTGGAACGGTTGCGTCTATCACTGGGAATTAAAGTGCTGCTGGCAGCAAAATGAAGTTCTTAAAGCTCAGGGGATGAAGTCAACCATTAAGCTGCGTGTGAACTCAGCAGTGATCGAGGCATCTGATGAATTTGCACATACCCTGAAGAGTCTTGCCAGTGAGAGAGGAGAATTTAAAGGAGCTTTGTTCTTGGAGTAATGCCTCAGACATGTGTGGAATGTGTGTGTGAGCTCCACTCTATAATCGCTCTTTGTGTTTATGGATGTCTTGTATCCCAGGGATCGGCAGGGCCACGGCTCTGGCTCTGGCACGCTGCGGGGCAAGGGTCACGGCCGTCACGCGCACACAGGCCGACCTCGACAGTCTGCTGCAGGAGGTACTCCCCCATCCATCCTCACACCCAGTCACCCATCTGAGGGGCCCCTGGTGCTGGCCTCTGACCATCCACACACACCCTCCTCTGTTCTGTCTGTCCCATTGTGCCCCAATTCCATCTCTGCACCCGTCATCTGAGGTGTCTATTTTACTCTCCACCCCACTGCTCCCTTCATCTGCTGGACCTCTCCTCATCCTCCTCCATCGTCACTAGGCTCTCTTCACACTAGTCTGGTCGCTCTTTGGAATAGTTTATTCATACTGTGTGGAAACATGAAATGACTTTGACTGATTTTCATGTTTGTGACAAATCGAGATGTTATATTGTTACCGAGTCGACTGTGAGAGTTAATGTTGTGCACTGACACAGCTCTTAATAGAGACAGACAGACAGACAGATAGATAGACAGACAGATAGATAGATAGATAGATAGATAGACAGACAGACAGACAGACAGACAGACAGACAGACAGACAGACAGACAGACAGACAGACAGACAGACAGACAGACAGACAGACAGACAGATAGATAGATAGATAGATAGATAGATACTTTATTAATCTCAAGGGAAATTCAAAGACTATGTGAACAGACGACACACACATGCAGAGATTCCTTGATTTAGTAGACTGATGTCCTCAATGCTGTCCATCACTTGTACAGTATCTAAGTTTAAAAGTTTTCAGAGTCTTCAAAAAAAAATACCAGGAAGCACCAAAGTACCTGTAGTGTAAGAAAATATTCAGTGCCAGTGCTATACTATGATATATGATGTTTTTGGAGTATTAAAGTGTTATATCCTACTGTTCTGTTCAACAGTGACAGTTTCAAGTACTTTGTATACTGTTGAGTAGTTTTAAAATGCAGTAATGCTTCATATTCTATTGGTCCATTATATGTTTGTAGCATTGTTGTCCTGTAGGAACCACGTATCTCTAAAACTTCTTATGAGCTCAGAAAAACATCTCTGCTTTGAGCTGAAGTTATTTTCTGGCCTTTATTATATAGGACAGGGGGGAGAGAGGCAGGAAACGTGGGTAGAAGAGTGGGGGAATGACATGCAGTAAATGGCCATGCGCTGGATTTGAACCCATGACCGCTGCATCGGGGACTATAGCCCCTGTTTATGGGGCCAACTGATCTATCTGGGTGCCCTGACTTGTACATCTGAAGAAGAAGGAGAATGTTCTCAACCTAGAAAAGACACTTCATCAGTTTACCAGAAAAATCCAAAAACAAAGTAGAATTGTGCAGTATGTGCTCATTGCCACAGTTTACTGCCATGAAATGGACAGGACAAGCAGGAAATGGCTGATACTGTCTTTAATGTGGGTTATTTTGGAGACCTTTAATCCAAACTAGTCATGTCTTTTTTTCCATCTCATTCTTCTATTATCATCACGGTCATGTTTGTTTGACTTCCTGTCCTAGTGTGCCTCCATCACCCCGGTATGTGTGGACCTATCAGACTGGGGGGCCACTGAGGCAGCCCTGCAGGATGTGGGCCCCATCGACCTGCTGGTGAATAACGCTGCCTGTGCCAACCTGCAGCCATTTCTGGAGGTCACACCTGACAAGTTTGACCAGTAAGGCAAATACTAGATAGATATGCTAAATACTTTTGTGATTCTCACAGAGGAAGTTGCACCAATAACTAGTCAAAGGATACATGATAGGGACTGAATCAGAAGTTAGAACTCCTTCATGTCACAGTGTGTTCTGTTTCTTATGTTCTCCAGGACATTCAGTGTGAATGTGAAAGCTGTGCTGCACGTGTCCCAGGTAAAACAGTCAAGGCTGAATTACTAACCCTAGTTTACTCTACACCAGGGGTGTCAAACATGTAGCCCGAGGGCCAAAACCGGCCCTCTAGAGGGTCCAATCCAGCCCGTGGGACGACTTTGTAAAGTGTAAAAATTACAGAGAAGATACTAACTGCAGATTATAAATTTGTAAAACTATAAATTTAAAATAATTTCTAGACCATGACAAGTTGTTTTGATCATCAAGCAAACTACATTCGTTTTTATATTTTGTCTTGTTTTTGTTGTTTTTGTCCTTTTTTGCCTGATTTTTGTTGTTTGTCTCATGTTTTTGTTGTTTTGTGTTTCCTTTTTGTCTTGCTTGGGTTTTTTTTGTCTATTTTTGTCATTTTGTGTTTTGTTTTATTCGTTTTGTGTGTCGTTTTGTGTTTTTTATTGTCTCGCTTGTGTTGTTTGTCTACATTTTTGTCGCTTTGTTTCTTTTTTGTCATTTTTTGTCTAGTTTGTGGAAGTTCTTGCCTCATTTTTGTCCATTTTTTGCCACTTTGTAACTTTTTGTCTCTTTTTTGTTTAGTTTTATGTCATTTGTCTCATTTTTTGTTATTTTGTTTCTCGCTTTTGTCATTTTGTCTCATTTTTGTAACATTTTGTCTTGTTTTTGTTGTTTTTTGTCTTTTTTTTTGCCTGACTTGTTGTTTGTCTCATGTTTTTGTCATTTTGTGTTTCCTTTTTGTCTTGCTTGGGTTTTTATCTGTTTTTGTCATTTTGTGTTTTGCCTTATTTGTTGTTTTGCGTGTCATTTTGTGTTTTTTATTGTCAAGAACACAAGTTCTTGTACATTTTTCTCGCTTTGTTTCTTTTTTTGTCTCGTTTGTGTAATTTCTTGTCTCGTTTTTGTTTTTGTCACCTTTCAACTTTTTTGTCTAATTTTTTTGTCTCTTGTTTAGTTTTGTGTCATTTGTCTCATTTTTTTGTCATGTTGTTTCTCGCTTTTATCGTTTTGCGTCTAATTTTTGTAATATTTTGTCTAGTTTTTGTTGTTTTTTTTTGTCTTTTTTTGTCCGACTTTTGTCGTTTTGATCATAAAATAAAATACTACATCATTCAGTTCCAGATGACTAAATGTTTTGTGTCTTTGTAGACACTCTGTGATCTGGAAATTGTAATGTGTAAATGATAAACTGAGGCATAATGCTGTTGAAATTTTATTTATTTTCATCAAGAAATTTCAGGTTTTTCATCATGTTTTGTAAAAAGATAATTCCTCAAATATGAACATTTTTAGAATGTACTTTTTTGCACTAAAACAAAGGAAAAATGTGGAATTGTGGTTATTTATAGGTTATTATGTTGTGGTTTTACTCATCTGGACCACTTGAGATCAAATTGGGCTGAATGTGGCCCCTGAACTAGAATGAGTTTGACACCTCTGCTCTACACCATTGCTTTAAATTGAAATGTTTGCTTCCTCAACCTGCTTCTGTGGAATCAAACAGCACTGTGTCTCTGTGGGTAGATAGTAGCTCGTGGTATGAAGGCCAGAGGATCAGGAGGCTCCATTGTCAATGTGTCCAGCCAGGCCTCACAGTGCGCCCTCAGAGACCATGCCGTCTATTGTAAGTAACCGATGGACAGCTAGCGTTCAGCCAGAGCCTGACAGCCATGCTTCTCTTTACTTATACTTTAGGAAAACAAAGATTTTCATTTTTAGAGTGTCTGATTGAAAAAAGCTGAGTGACGGTAACAAAGTTAGTTTCTGCTGTTTCTGTCATTGTGTTCTTGCCATTCCTCAGGTGCCACAAAAGGAGCCCTGGACATGCTGACTAAAGTGATGGCTTTAGAGCTGGGACCACATCAGGTAGCATCAAGCCCAGTTTCAACCCAAAGTCCCAGAGACTGAAGTATAGTTTTAATGTGACAGTTGTTCTCAGTCTTGTGGTTGTTTTTGGTCAGATATCTGCTCTGTTTTACCTGTAACCGCACTCAACATGTCACTGACTTTGCTACAATAGAGTTTTATGACTGTCGTACTGTTTTCTGTACCCTGAGGTTGAACAGTACCAAAATACCCCTGACAATCATAAGCTGTTTTCACTGTAGATTGTTTTTGTGTTGTTGGGGATCTTCAACCTTCTATATGAACTCATTTTGTCTCGCTGTGTTTCTACTGGAGGAACCAGGATCTCAGTAGTTCTAATTTAAAAACAGTCCTTGCTGGAGCCTAGTGCTTTCTGAAAGAAACTGGTGGGGCTTAAAACGCTAAGTGTTGCTGATTGGTCAGTTACTTACGGTGTTTTTGGCAGCATTTTTAAATATCTGGAACTTCTAAAGAGGCGCAACAGCAAATATGTGTTTTTCTTTTTCCTGGGGCTGCCATTTAACCAGTCAGTGACGTTGAGACCTCCATTTGGCTCTTATGTTGTGTTTTGATCAGATCCGTGTGAACAGTGTGAACCCTACAGTGGTGATGACTGAGATGGGCCGCCTGGGCTGGAGTGACCCTGAAAAGTCCAAGACCATGATGTCCCGCATCCCCCTCGGCCGCTTCGCAGGTCAGACACTGCAGACTGTGGCCCCTTTTCAACCGAGCTGGTTCCAGTTCTAGTTCAGAGCCAGTGCCTGACTTAGCGCCAGTTCTTTGTGTTTCCACCAACTAAGCACCGGCTCCAGGCTCCAAAAACTGGTGCTTTTCAGGCACCAACTCTTTACTGGGACAGAGTTAACAATAGAGTACGTCACGGGTGGGGGGGGGCGGGGTTACGGTGACCAGCGATCAACGGTGAAAACACAGAACCGCCATTTTTAAACAGCCGAGCTAGCAGTAGTAATGTTTAGTGTTAGTGTTTTGAACGTTGACGTGGCTCTGACTTGGCTCCTTGCCAATGGAAATGCAAACCGGTTCTTAGGAGGCATGAGATTTGAACCAACGAAGCACTAGCACCAAATGAGCACCTGGTTCTTTTTGGTGGAAAAGCCTGTCTGTGTAGCTTAAAGCTCCAAGATTCTGTCTCCATACAATATCTATATCCCAGCATGCCAGGGTCATCTGCACCTAAAAGAATGATTTCTCAAAGTGGGATGAGTGGATCAACATCAAGGTTTTCATGAAGACATGATCCCAGATACTTTTACAGATTTTTTTTAGGAAGTGGGGATAATATAAACAGGAAAGCAAGTATAGAAAATATACAGTTGTGCTCATAAGTTTACATACCCTGGTAGAATTTATGATTTCTTGGTCATTTTTCAGGGAATATGAATGATAACACAAAAACTTTTCTTTCACTCATGGTTAACATTTGGGTGAAGCCATTTATTATCAAACAACTGTATTTACTCTTTTTAAATCATATTGACAACAGAAACTACCTAAATGACCCTGATCAGAAGTTTACATAGCCCAGTTCTTAATACCGTGTATTCCCCCCTTTAACATCAATGACAGCTTGAAGTCTTTTGTGGTAGTTGTAGATGAGGGTCTTTATTTTGTCAGATGGTAAAGCTGCCCATTCTTCTTGGCAAAAAGCCTCCAGCTCCTGTAAATTCTTGGACTGCCTTGCATGAACTGCACGTTTGAGATCTCCCCAGAGTGGCTCAATGATATTGAGGTCAGGAGACTGAGATGGTCACTCCAGAACCTTTACTTTATTCTGTTGTAGCCACTGACAGGTAGACTTGGCCTTGTGTTTTGGATCGTTGTCATGTTGGAACGTCCAAGTATGTCCCATGCACAGCTTCCAGGCTGATGAGTGCATATTTTCCTCCACTATTTTCTGACAACATGCTGCATTCATCTTGTCATCAGTTCTGACCAAGTTTCCTGTGCCTCTGTAGCTCACACATCCCCAAAACATCAGCGATCCTCCTCCGTGTTTCACAGTAGGAATGGTGTACCTTCATCATAGGCCCTGTTGACTCCTCTCCAAATGGAACGTTTATGGTCAGAAAGTTCAATTTCAGTCTCCAGAAGTTTTGAGGCTTGTCTCTGTGCTCTTTGGTGTATTGTAAGCAGGATGCTTTTTGGCATTTGCGTAGTAACGGCTTTCTTCATGCGACTCGACCATGCAGCCTAGTTTTTCTTCAAGTGCCTCCTCATTGTGCATCTTGAAACAGCCACACCACCTTTTTTTCAGAGGGTCCTGTATTTCAGTTGAAGTTAGTTATGGGTTTTTCTTTGCATCTTGAAGAATTTTCCTGGCAGTTGTGGCTGAAATTTTTGTTGCTCTACCTGACTGTGGTTTGGATTCAACAGAACCCCTCAGTTTCCACTTCTTAATTAGAGTTTGAACACTGCTGATTGGCATTCTCAATTCCTTGGATATCTTTTTATATCCCTTTCTTGTTTTATACAGTTCAATTACCTTTTTCCACAGATCCTTTAACAATTATTTAACTTTCCCCATGACTCAGAATCCAGAAACATCAGTGCAGCATTGGATGAAAATGCAAGGGTCTGTCAGGAGCCCAGAAACTCAATGACCTTTTACACAAACTCATTACAAGCAAACAGATCACAGGTGAGGATGGTTGTCTTTAGTAACCATTCAAACCTGTTTGTGTCAACTTGTGTCCATGTCATCAGGCCAAAATCACCAGGGTATGTAAACTTTTGATCAGGGTCGTTTAGGTAGTTGCTGTTGTCAGTATGATTTAAAAAGAGTAAACACAGTTGTTTGATAATAAATGGCTTCACCCAACCACTAGCCATGAGTGAAAAAAAGTTTTTCTCTTATCATTCATATTCTCTGAAAAATGGCCAGGGTATGGAAACTTATGAGCACAACTGCACTTGGTTAGATTACAAGATGATCACACATTTCTGTCTGCATGCTGGTTTCATGGAATGGAAAAAAAAGCATCCTCTGTCACAATAAGGAGGAAGCAGATGCTACTGTCTCTGATACAGAGGCTAAACGATGGCTGGAGTCAGGATGTAGTTCATCTAGCTTTGTGATATAATCATTTAGTGAAGATTTCCCTTAGCTGTCAAAAAAAAAAATCAGCTATTTGTACACAGTGCTGGTTCTGTAAATAGAAAACAAACTACATAGCTCTGATCCACACAACACTATTTCAGTGTGTCAGAGGAGATGGGGGGTAGGAGGCAGTGGGAGTAAGACACAGTAAATCTGACACATGTAATTAAATATGCTAATTAGACGTATATCAGCAATCTTTCTCAAGAATCGCAGAATTTGCCGTTAGTTGTGAACTGAACTGTATATATATATGTGTGTGTGTGTGTGTGTGTGTGTGTGTGTGTGTGCAGAGGTGGAGGACGTGGTGAACAGTATTTTATTCCTGCTGAGTGATAAGAGCAACATGACCAATGGAGTCACTCTGCCGGTGGATGGAGGCTTCCTGGCCTGCTGACCTCCGTAAGCCTCGCCGTGGCACATCGTCCCTCTGTTAGGGCGGAACAGAAAAACTTCCTATTTGTCCACTTGGCCACACATTGCACCAAGAGGTCAAGCTTACTTTCTAAATAAACTCAGCCACTGCACAACTCACTTGTAGATTTCCTGTTGTTTGTGGTTAATGTAGAATCAAGTGTGTTTTTCTCTTCTTTATTTCAGGGTTTCTGAGCATTAGCAGTCTCACTTTGCCAGCCCATTCTCTAGGACATAATGCTCTGGCTGCACTGTACACATTTACATTTTCTCATCTGTTTAGAGCTGGATTATGACCAATGTTCCCTCTAATTTTTCCTGAGTCTGAGAAAACACACAAACTCCCTGAGCGTCCCTTGGACCACTGTGAGCAACATCAGACGTGTGCACTGTGGTCACACCAGCATCACATCCATTCAAGTTACATGGTTCATTAAAAGAATCAAATTACAGCATTTACATTTCTGTTAAAACACTTTGTCAACAGGAGCCAGTTGAAGGCTGCAGTGATTTTAGTGACACTACAATGTATAAGAGTGAAGTTATTGAATATTTGTCTCTCTTTACTGTTGCAGTGGTTTTGCAAATTGCAGACGGACCCTGTTCACTCCATAGACACCAATGTTATTCCTGTAGCTTGAAAGACAGCTACTTTTGATAAAACTGGGCTTGTAGCACATTGTCTGCCTTGCAACAATGGGAAAGAGGCATCGTTTATGTTTTGACAACCTATATCTAATGAGTTATTGATGCTGGAAGTCTGAATCTGTAAATATCTTTCCAACTTTACTTAACTTGGGGCCACTACCACCTAAGGAGTGATATATTTAATTCTGAAAAAAGCATTTAGCCATACTTAAAGCTTTAAGTGCTTTATTAACACGGAACTAAAAATTTTGTATTGTTTTATTATCACAGGTTCTGTCTGAAAACAGGTGGCATCATTTTAAACAGTGAAATCAAACTAACAAAATGTAATGACCAACCAGTGAGCAATACTGGATTCTGCAAAAACATAAACAACTTTTTTTAAATCTAAATCTTATCTTAACACAGTTAATGTATTAACTTATTTATGTGTGTATGCATGTATTTATTGATTTATTTAGTACTGTTAACATATCAGAGTTCTGAGTGAATTTTTCTTAAGATAGGCAAAGGCCATTTATTGATTACATATAGGCTATTAAATGTTAATTAAAAACTAAAAAGCATTAAAAAAAAAAAAACAACTTAGGCAATTATTGAGTCACTAAAATAGTGTAGAGTACAGACCACATCAGCATGATTATAAGCATCCTCTGGTAAATGAACAACCAGATACTGATGTCTCTCACCATATGGACTTCAGGAGATGACTGGGGGATGATAAACTGTGACCTACTGGTTGGGTTCTCTCTGTTCTCATGGTTCTTACATGTTTGTCCCCTGACAGCCGGGTCATAATGTTTTTTTGAGCAACACACCATACTATGACGTTTTTACAATGATGGTTCTACTATGGAACCAGTTTGACATGTTCAGGTGTTCTTTGTGTGAAAACTCAGAGATTTCAGGTATCAGAAGGTGGTTTTCAACTTTCTTTGTTAACTTTCTGCTTCAACTTTAAACTAAATTTCCTTCACTAAACCAGCCCTCTGGACTTCCAGTAAGCTGTGTTCCTATTGGCTGTCCAGGTGGCTGCTTGGTGTTATCAGGAACACCTGAGCAGCTCAGTGTCTTCCTGCTTTATTTAGCTGCAGACAAACATTTCCTCTGTTTCTCTTCACCACTGAACCGGGTTTGGCTTCATTGCTTTAGTTTGTTCTTTAGGCGTTGGCTTGCAGCTTCCAGCAGTAAAATCGTCTTTAATGTGTTTCTTGGTGTGTTTTAGGGCTTTGTACTGGATAGTTGTCTTGGTAAATGTGGTTCTTTAGCCACAGTTAGCACATGTTGCTAATGTGTGCAGTGATTAGTGGATTTGATGCAGCTGAGTTGTGTCTTTATCTTGGCTGTAGTGAGTCTTTAGAGGTTTTTGGTCAGACACATTCTGTATTCTTGTTTGAGAACCAACGTTGGTTGTCCAGAAGGTAAGAGTTCCTGTCCTGATTCTCTGTTCTCAGAGGTTCTCTGGTAGGCTGCAGGAGACTTTAGCGTTTGGGTTTTACTAGTTTGGTTTTTGTATGGTTTCATTTGGACGACTATCTTGAGGCCCCTCCATGTGGTTTAGTGAGGTTTTCTGGAACAGTTCTACAAAGCAACCTGCAGCAGAAGAGACTGAGAGTTTTTAGGAAGTTCTGGAGACCAGACTTTAGAGCAGCAGAAACATTTGTCAGCAGTTTGAGCAGGAGAAGGTGAGCTTCAGAGTAGAAATGAGACGGAAACCTTCTTGACCCGTGTGGTGAGGTCCTGTACCAAGAGTTTGAGCAGGTTGTGAAGAGTCTGTAGTTCTTTGGTCTGAAAGCACAAGAAGAGTCGACTCATTAAAGGAGAAAACAGGAGATATTGTTGGTTCTTCTGTCGCTCTGCAGTTTCCTTAGACTGAATATCAAGTTTATATTTTAAATGATTTCCCATGTGAGCCCAAGAAGACTTCAATAAACTCCCTCCATCCCCTGGACACAACATATTTTATTACCATGTTAAATCTTTTTTTTTTTTTGAGTTTTAATCATAGTTTTAGCATAGTTTTTTCTCTTTGCTTGTTTAGTTTTGTAATCTGTGTGAAAGGTGCTAAACAAATAAAGTTGAATTGATAAACTGAATAATTGACTAACTCATGATTGTGACAACAGAAGTATTTTCATTGTGATTTAAGGGTTTGTTTCATTTTTAAGGTTGGGGTTAAAATCTTGACAGAAAAAAAGATTAAAGAAATAAACTACAGTAAAAAAGCAATTAAATCAAAGGAAAAAACATTTAATATAATAAAACTTTTAAAAAGAAAATTAAACATTAAATACAATTAAATTATATTAGACAAAATATTTAATTAGATAATTAAACGGAAGATACAAAGCATGTAATTATGAAATTAAACAAAAATTTTTAAACAAAAATATTAAACATTAAAGATGAAATATTTTAGATAATTAAACATTTAAAAAATACAATTAAACAAGAATATTACACATTTAGAAAAATACAAAACATTTAATTAGATTATTAAACCTTTAAAAGTCAAAACATTTAATTAAAAAATTAAATGTTTAATTAGAAAATTAAATCTTAAAGACAATAAAACTTTAAATAGGAATTAAACAGAAAATACAATGAAGCATTAAAAAAGAAAATTAAACATTAAAAGGTGGTAAAACATTTAAAAAGAAAAACCTTAAAGATTTAATCGAAAAATTAAACATTGGGAAAGAAAAGGAAATTTTTCAAACAAGCCGATAAAACATTTGAAAAAACAATTAAACATTAAAAAGACAAAACATTTCGAAATCAGATCAGACATTAGAACAGAATAAAAGGTGAGAAAAGAGCAAAACTAAACATTTAAGAAGAATCAAACTAAAGATAAAACCTTTGAAAGGGCACCAGTTAAACTTTAGAAGATCAAATTAAACAGAAGAAACAATAAAATGATCAAAAGAGCAAAAACAGATAAAGGCTTAAAGTGTTTTCTAGTCTGAAATGAAAACATCAAGTTGTTTCTTCAAACATTTCCTCTTTCTATGTTCTTGGTTTGATTGTGGACAGATTTACTAAGAACTCATTTCAGAAAACTGCTTTCCAGATAAAGTCTACTAGTAGTTGAAGGCATCGATCAAACTAATGTTACCTTCTGATCTCCACAAACTTTACTGTTCAGTGAAGAGAATCAAAGTTTGTTGAGGATTTCTAAAAAACCCACAGGTGAAGGTCTGAGAAGAACTCAGATGGATGGTCTAAATGTGAAATCAAGACTCATGGTCACAAGTTTTAAGGCTTCTGTTAACCAGAAAGTTCAAACTAACAGAGAAGTACTGAGAAACTTTTAAATTTCAGTCCTCAGACTGTCTGAAGGTTCAAACTAACAGAGAACTACTCAGAACTTTTAGATTTCAGTCCTCAGACTGTCTGAAGGTTCAAACTAACAGAGAACTACTCAGGAACTTAGAAGATTCAGTCCTTGGACTGTCTGAAAGTTCAAATCTAACAGAGAACTACTGTGGGACTTAGAAAATTTCAGCCCTCAGACTGTGTGAAAGCTCAGGTCCTGAGGACTCGGGAGGTTGGAGGCTTTGGAAAGTCTTGGAACTGAGGGTTCACCCTCCAGCACAAAGGCTGAAGTCCAACCTCCTGAGAAAAACGGTCG